>NC_052503.1:21270460-21503479 GCF_016617805.1 Bactrocera tryoni | reverse complement strand
GTTATTATTCTTATTTTTAAATTTTAATATAATTTTTGATTTGCAAATTTTATTTATTACTTTTTTCAATTTTGTAAATTTTTTTATTAATTTTTTTTTATTATAATTTTTTCATAAAATTTTAATATGAAAAAATATAAATAATTAAACTACATTACTTTTGTGTACTAAACCAAGACTTATGCGCTATTATATTTTTATTGAAAATGAGAGTTAAATTACATTGTTTTCTATTTTCCAAAAAATAAATTTTTAAGTTGCGATTTTTCACCTCATTGCTACCACATAGCTCTACAAAAACAGTATGCAAAGCACTTCAGCACCATCATTGGCTTATTTTCCAATATTCAGGCCAAACAGTAATCTCTTTTCCAATATTCGCATCAGAGAGGCTTAATGCTTAAACAAACAATTTTTCGCTATCAATAATTACATTCAAGTGGGTATAGTTAGACTAAAGTGCTAAAACCCGCGAATGCATTAACTTTGCTTATTTTGACTTAAAGTTATCGATTAATTAGAGTAGCTGGTACAAAAAAGCATGATATCGAAAAGCAACATTTTTTTGTTGGTATACAAAAATTAAAGTGTGATGTTGAGTTAAGTATGACCGCTGAAGTATTCTTCGCGCTACCCTTTCAACCAACCAACCTTGAGCAAGAACCCGTTTCATAGCCATTTTGGCAATCCACCAAAATCATTCAAATGGACTCGCGAGCGATGTTGAGCTCTCTAGCCGTCTCTCTAACACTTGCCTGACGATTTTAAGTACCATATCCTCCACTTTTTTAATTTATTTATCAGTTGAAGAGGTGGAAGATCGTCCATAACGAGGCATGTCTTCAACGATCTATCTAGACCGTCTTTGAAGGTTTAGTAATTAAAGAAAGTCCTACCAATTATCAACTGTATATTCGAGTTTATTCTCCAAACATTTGATTTCCGACAAAAATGTTCTTCAACTTAGTGTAATTGACTTCCAAAACTTTAAATGAATATTTCTCGTTAAGCTTTTTTCTGAGTTAATTTTTTCAGCTGAGGTTCTCCAAAACAGCTGTATTGATCGATTTAAAATATTCTCACGAGCTTCTTTGATATATGTTTCAATTGATGATTAAAGTACTACGATTTTAATAACAACTTCAATTATTTAAGTCACACTGTAGTCTAAATTTTTTTTTATAAAAATTATATTTATTTTCTTCCTCAACGCCAGAGATATTTTTTTCGGAACTGTTTCTGGAGTTTGGCTACGAGATTAAGGAAATCCAAAATCTTTCAAAAGGGAAAAGTAGTTATAAAAATACATTGAATTATATAGAAGTGTGTTAATTTAATTTTATTTTATTTTATTTATTCAATTAACTGTATAACTCTACAAAAAAATTCACAAAAAAAATTTCAGACTCGCAAGAGGATGTAGGCACTTAAAAAAATCGAGCAAATAATTAAACTCGTTTAATAATAATCACAAACCGTTAAATTTTTGTAATATTTCAACTAGTCCGCAACTAGTCGTAATCGTTTCAGTTCAGTACTAGTAACTTTACTTTCAAATATAATAGAGTTTCTTTATTTTTCACAGTGTACTTAGTATATTCGCATAACACTTGTTAGCTGGCTGTCCATATATACCTGACATATCCAAGTAATGCATACATTAATGCATCAGTTGCAATGCAATATCCTTTTTGAGTATTTCACTGTGATATGGATTCCTAGCTTACAGTGTTTTGTGTTAAGAATTTCGCTGTTATAAAAGAGAACTCTGAGACTATTCAGGATCAATGTTTTTTTTAATTTTGCTTGTAGTGGAAATGTTCAGAAATTAATTTTTGAGGTTAGTTTGGATAGAAATGAAGTTTTTTGAAATTAGTTTTCGATAATACGTTGGAAAGCAGTGCATTTTTTTGAAGTTAGTTATCCCGGGTAAGCATTTTTAACTTTAGTTGTTGTGGAACTGCTTAGACATGCGTTTTTCAGGTTAGTTTGGAAAGAAGTGAAGTTTTTTGAGGTTATTTCTCAATATGTTGTTGGAAAGAAGTCAAATTTGTTGAGGTTAGTTTTCAAGATTAGGTTGTACAAGAGTATTTTATGATGGCATGCATTTTTCAGATTAGTTTGGAAAGAAGTGAGGTCTTTTGAGGTTAGCTCTCAATATGATGTTGGATAGAAGTGAAATTTTCTGAGGTTAGTTTTCTAGATTAGATAAGAGTACTTTTTATTGCACTAAGTGTTTGATATAAAAAATATTCTGTTTCTGTAGAATATTATATTTTTCGGTTAAGTAAACCCTAAAAACTTCGGTATCTTCAGAGAAACATTTATTCCGGAATTTTTTTTTCACATATTTTTGGTCGACAACAACTTTCTTATTTTATTGATTATTTTTTCTACAAATTGTTTACTACAGTGGCTTATAAAAATCTACAGATGAAGTAGATATACATGGCTAGGTGGCAACTCTCCTCAAAATAAGTCAGAAGGCAGTGATTTCCACATTTAGTACACCCTGAAAAGTCTAAAAATATTATGGACTTGCAGGTCTAGCTGGCAACTCTAATCGAAATGTGTCAAAATTCAGAGATGATCGCATTTGGTTCACCAATGTGACGTAGTTTTCTAAAAATCTAATAGATCTTCAAGACTAGTTGGCAACTCTACTCAAAAAAATCCAAAACAATGTCCAAATTGAAGGCTTCCCATATACACATGGTACCTTCAGAAAAGTTGTTTTGCCAGCAAAGCAATACTAAACACATTTGAATATCGATATTTGAGAGATAACAGCACCGTCAACTGCATCCTACCCAGCGCCTAATATTCATCATTCATATTCAAAACATATTTAAAAGTTTCAAAATCTTGTCTACCACACTGTAGCCAACGTGATGTGGCATAGAGCGAATGTAAATTATCCTGATTCCTTCTCGCCTGCAATATATTCCGAGCTCAGCAGTTCCCAGCCAGCTCTAGTGCGCATTCAATCACAAGCTAGCTTTACAGCGGCTGAATGGACATACAAACTCGTGTGGCATACAATCACATATCAAAATCTCACGCACACACATATACATCTAGCATTCGCATTAAAGCTGCTCGTACGTGTTTTCATAATGGCATATCGGATTTTTCGCACTAGCTTCGCGTTCAGTCGATAATACCGGCATATACTGGTGCTTACCTATGCATATCGGTGTATATACATACATACTGGCATTTTTTTCTGTATATCTATATGTATCAAGATATTCCTTCTATGCACATCACACGTGCATTCGTCGCTTCCAAGTAGAATGCCGAGCAAACCACTTGTGCTGAGGATGAAAAAAAAAAAAACAGAATAAAAGTGTACAACAACAAGGATAACAGTGGTGCACATAACAAATCTGAAATACAATATTGCCGACAATAACAACAAGTGCACCTCTAAAGTACTATGCAGCTACCACGTACAAACAATCACACACACACTTACATACATATAAAGCTGGAAATATCGGTGTAGTACAAAGGCGCATCGGGAGTAGAGTATGTCACGAACGATATTTTAAAGGAGCATTGCCCTTCAAGCACTGCCACATGCATATGCACATATACATATAAGCATTTGTGTATGTACGTATGTATGTGTGGACACGCCTTCGAGTGCGCTGATGCATACTTACTATTTAATAATGCTCTATAAGGATGTGCTAACAAATATGCATGCAATTGAGCTATGAGCCTGAATTTGTACGGTACATATGTATATACTTGTATGTATATGAGGATTCAAGTGTATATATTTATATACATATATGTGCATTTTAAAGTGAAATGAAAGTGGCAAGGAAAGTGGTTTTGAATTGCGGCACGGCTTTTTTACTCGACGATTATTTAGGCGCTTTAAAGCGTGTAAAAATTTAAAGGACGAAGGCATCATGGACATAGTCTTGTAGGACCCAAGGTGGTGATCTAGTGGCTGATGTTCAGTGCATACTGAAGTTATGGAGAGAACACTGCTGCAGCCTGCTGAATGGCAGTGAAAATGTAACATCTGGAAATGGCTAATCCGGTTCCCCAATTGATTACGATGGAATAGATGTTCCATTACACGACTGTGATGAGGTTCGTATAGCAATTAAACGCCGCAAAACAAAAGAAAGCGGCAGATGCCGATGGGTTATCGGCCGAGATATTCAAATACGGCGGCGAGGAACTGTTAAGGAGCATTCATCAGCTTCTTTGTAGAATATGGTCGGTTGAAAGCATGCCCGATGAGTGCAACCTAAGTGTACTCTGTCCGATTCACAAAAAGACCCCAAAATGTGCGCCAATTACCGTCGGATAAGTCTCCTTAATATCGCATATAAGCACTTATCGAGCATAGTGTGATTTTGGACCGCAGAAATCTACTACCGACCAGATTTCAGCATACGCCAAATCTTGGAAAAGATCCGTGAAAGAAAGATCGACACACTCCACCCCTTTGTTTATTTTAAAGTCACCTACGACAGCACGAAAAGGAACTGCCTCTATGCGACTGTGTCTGAACTTGATATTCGTGTAAAACTAAAACGGCTGTATAAACTGACGTTAAGAAATTCCAAAAGCTCCATCAGGTTCGGAAAGGACCTCCCCGCCCCTTTCGATACCAAGCGAGGTTTGAGACAAGGCGACTCGCCATCGTGCGACTTCTTCTACTGTTGGAGAAATTAATTCAAGCTGCAGTTCTCTACAAGGCATGGGCAATAGCCTCTTCCGATGAGTCGGCCTTGGGAGTGTTAGAAAGAATGGTTTTGCGGAAGATTTATGGTGCTTTACGCGTTGGCAATGGCAAGTACTACAGTAGATGGAACGATGAGCTGTACGAAATGTACGGCGACATTTACATAGTTCAGCGAGTTAAGAGACAGCGGCTGCACTGGCTAGGTCATGTTGTCCGGATGGAATAGAACAATCCAGCTTTGCAGGTTTCCGATTCAGTACCCGCCGGTGTAAGCAGAGGGAGGGAAAGACCTCTACTCAGTTGGGGAGATCAGGTGGAGAATGACCTGGTTGCACTTGGTATCTCGTACTGACACCAAATAGCTATAACATACGTCAGTAAAGAAGAAGAAGAAGCCATAATGGATCTCCTTGAGACCTAAATATAATATTTCTTGAGAACCTATTGAAGCTTTAAAGTCAAATAAAGCCTAAAACATTCCTCTTTTATAGAACTTAGGTTTGACATCTATTTATAATATTTTTTTTCATAAGGTGGCAACTCTACTCGATTATATGAAATGAAATGTGCCCAAATTCACCTTTTTCCGCATAATTTCCGCAAGTATTTCTAAAATGCTGTGCTATTTCATCTCTTCTTCACATGATTTTTGTCGATGGATGGAAACTTTGTGCCAAAATAAATAAAAATTAAATATTTCCCAAATCATTACTCGACTTTTCTCTTGATTTGTTCGAAATTTGTTATTTCAATTTCTCGAGAACCACAATTATGTTAAAAATACATAATTTTTTCTATAGGTGGCAACTCTACATGAAAAAATTTCCAAAGTTATGGTTTTCTAAAAATTTTCTATCTTTTAAATATTTTTATTTTTTATTTAAAAAGGGGGCAACTCTATTTGAAAATATAAAATACATATTTCCACATTTGTAATTCTTCGCATATCTTCCGAAAGAATTTCTTAAATGCTTTAAACTTGGACATTTTGTTTTAGCTTTTGCACTTTGTCGATAATTGGCAACTCTGCCCTTAATTGAATGAAAATTAAACTCATCAAGACTGCTTTTGTATTATTGAAATAGCGGTATTTGAAAAGGACTATTTAAGTTCTTTCGAAACGACATTTATGATCGACAAAAATCCTTACAGTTCTAGAACCAAGCGAGTTTTTGAGATAAAATATAGAAATTTGTATATCTCCTTTTAAGTTGTGGCATATTTTCGTCTGGTCGTTGCCCTTAAAATTGAATTTCTAAAAATTTAATTGTTTAATTTCATACTAAAGGGTCGTAAGCAATAGTTTTTGATTAACAACTCGAGTGAGTTTTGCAAAAAAGTTATTTGCATATACCTGGGGTATTTTCTATAGCTTAGTTTATATTCATGTTGACTTAACTTAGAATTTTGATGGAATTAAATATACATGCCAGTTTAATTAAAGAAATTCCAATTACATATAGGTATGTAATACAGTAATCTCTCGTTAACTGAACCTTGATTAATTGAACAACCGATTTATTTGAAGCAGCTGAACAAAAATAAAGTTTTTATACCTCCAGAAGCATGTTTAATAAAGTCTGATAGACAGAATTCCGATTCCTTTTTCCTTATACCAGAAAAAGTTATCAAAATTAGGACTCTTTTAGAGCTATAGACTGGCATAACCACACTATAAATAATATAATAAAAGTATTTTTTTTTTTCAATTAATTTTAGTTTACTATTTTTTCGCAAGAGTTGTTAAAGATTTGGCCTTTCAGATTATCCGCTTAGCGTTTACCACCAAAGTCTAGTTTAGTGGAGCCTACTGTTCATGCATGTTTTTCAATGCATTTACTTCATATGTCCATACATATATACTAATGCAAGACTGCCTGCACACGCCGAAAATGTTCATTTCAATATAAATAGCAATATGCCAAAGCTATTATTGAAACAATCACAAAATATTGTAGGCAATCAAAGGACTAAAATTTAATTGGAATTCCCTTATTTGTTATGAAATTCTAATTATCTCAATTCCCTGCAGCTAACGGAAGAAAATTCATCAAAAACGTAGGAAAACACAGCCGCAACGTTAAAGCCAAGTTGGCTAGTGAAGCTGCTGGACATTTCTTTTATTGCAGGAATTTTTGTCAAAATGTCAGTTGCAGGTATTACGTAGGTACGGATGTATGTATGTATATGCTGGTTTCAATTATGAGGCAAATAGATGGAAGTTGGTAAACATGACGTAATTAAGCGGGGTGTGTGCACAGAAAATGCAATCAAAATGTATAAGGAATTAGAAGTAAAAATTTCTAAATAAAAAATATTTATAAAATAATTAAATTTAAGAAAATAACTTAATTTTCTTTTAAATTTAAAAATATCATAAAATAAATAATTAAAAAACAAGAAAAAGATTAAAAAAAATTATTTAATAAAATTAAGAAAAAATTAACCATAATTAAAAGAACGTGAAAATTCTAAATGAAAAAAAAACGTAAATGAAGATTATAAAAACTTGGAAAAAATTGTATGAAAGAAAAAAACTAAAGAAAATTTAAAATAATTACATTAAAGAAAACGCAAAACCATAAAAAAAATATGACAAAATATTAAAAAGTATGAAAAAATTAAAAGTTGTTTAAAGATCTTATCGATTTTTAATTTTTTTAATTCAATATTTTAAAAATCTTTAAGGTTTCTCATGTTAAAAAATTGGAACAAATTTAAATAAAATATTAAAAAAAATTAAAATAAATTAAATATATTAAAAACAAATATTTTTTTCAATCATACATTTCAAATTCTCAATCTTACAAAATCATACAGAAAATTCAGAAAATAATTAAATTAAAGAAGAATTAAAAAATTTAACTTAAAAATTACAAAAACAAAAAAAACGCAAAGTTGAAGCAAATTTAAAAAAAACAAGAAAAACAAAAAAAATAACAATTTAAAAAATTTAAGAAAAATTTAAAAATAATTAAAGGATGTTAAAAATGCTGAAATAAAAAATTAAATATAGAAGAAAAAAAAACAACAATAAAAACTTATGAAAGTTAATAATTTTAAAAAAATTATATATATTTTTTTATTTAAAAATATTAAACAAATTACTTTAAAGAATAGAAAAAATATTAAGGAAAAAATATAAAAAAATTAAAAAAAATTTTAAAATAAAAAAATTAAGAAAAGATAGTATAATTTATAAGAATAACAAAATATTAGATTAAAAACAAAAAAAAAATATATGAAAAAAAAATAAAACTAAATTTAAAATTTGGAAAAAATTAGAAACGTAGAAAAAAAAAAAAGTTTTAAAATTTAAAAAAATAATAGAAAATTATTTAATTTTTTAAGAAATTAAAAATAGATTTAAAACAGGAAAAAATTTGATATAAAATAAAAATAAATTTAAAATTTAAGAAGAAAAATTAAGAAAATCCTATTAATTTTTTTAATTTAAAAGAAATTTAAAAAATTACATTAAAAATGGAAAAAATAATTTATAATAATTAAAATAAAATTAAATATATTGAAAGAAATTATTTATTATGAATTAAAAAATCAAAAATCGATAAAAATTCGAACAAAGTTAAGTAAAAAAAATTATAAAGAATTTAAGGAAAATTAAAAAACACAATTAAATTTATTTAAAAAAAATATATTTTTCTAAACAAACATTAAAAATTCTCAATTAAAAAAAATCACAAAAAGAAAATTTTTTTGCTACACTGCAATCCTTCCACTAAAACCATGCCACTCATTAAATAATTTTGCCGGCTTAGCGCTGTATCATTTATACATATATTTTTATATGCATGCTCAACTTGGCATCAAAATTTTTACCGCATTTATCTCATTTTTTATGCGTCCTGCCAGTAAATTCCACTTTAACTTGCAACATGGTTTTGTGTGTACATTTTTTGATTTTTTTCATTTTTTTTCAATTATGTTCTTCAACTTCTTCAGCTGCTCCTTGAGAATTTTTTCTGCCTTACACTACTTTTTACCGCATTTCCTGTGGCAATGCTCCGAAAAAAAGCGAACCAAATCACTGCAACATGACAACGCAGTCAAATAAAAGAGCGACGCTGCGTCGCAAAGATTTCACCACAAATTGTGGCATGGCCAGGTGTAATGTTGCTAATGATTTTTATTTTTTATAATTTTATTTTTTATCTTCTTTTTGGTATGAAAGCTGACGGTAACGGCAACTGACAATAATGACGCAAGAGAGTACTAAAAGCAGAAGAAATAAAAAATGTGCTAAGAACGAGGGAATTAAAAAAAGTAAATATGAAGTGGCGCAGCATAACTGCAGTGAGCTTGAAACATTTTTGTATCAGTCTATCGGCCTCCGAATGAAACCAAGGCAGTGCTGTGGTATGACATAAAAAAAGCACTACAAGCAATGTCCACTTGAGAAAATATCCTAAGGACAATAGCATCAAATGAAGTCAATCACTCAAACCATTAAACTTAATTTTGAGGATATTCTTTTTCTGCTGATGTTGCTGACGTGTTTGTGGCACAATTTCTGGCTTTCTCCAAACGGCGTTGTAAGCAACGCTGCCACCACCGCTCTAGCTGGTATCTTGCTTGGATTTTTTTCATCCACTAAAGTATTTTTCGTTTCAACGTAATTTTTCCCCAATACCACTTTGTTGCTGAGAGTTTTTTTGACAATCTGTTGTTACTTTTGTGCTGTGTTTGATGTTATTTTGGTAGTTTAGTTCTGTGGCATACCTTCAATGTTGCAAGTTGGTATTTGAGTTGTATAGCCAATGAATTGATGTGCTGACTTGGCGATTCATTTCCAAGCAGTATTTTTGGAATAAACATTTTGAAATAAGTTATCGATTTTCATACCGTTAGAGCTCTTATTTTCCTATTCTTTTGAGCATTAAAGCATGTTGCAATGAAAAAGTTTTTCTTTCTGGCGAATGTTGATATTGATATCAATGTTTATCGATAATTTCGGTGTTCACAAAAATTATCGATTATTAATATATTTTTATTGGTAAATTTTTTTAATGATTTTTTTAATTTTTAATATTAGATATCGATATCAATATGTATCGATAATTTTCATGTTCCAAAAAATTATCGATTATTAATCGATTTTTATTAATCAATATTTTTAATGAAATAACGTAAGTATTAGCATACGCACTTATATAGCATCCCCATTACTCCGCATTTTGATACCGAAGGAATGTTATCGCGTTGGTATTATTACATACATATGCGTGATAGAAAATAAAATATATCGATAAAAAATAATGCTCAACGTTCTTTTATATTCGATTTCGAATGTGAATTCAATGGTAAGCTCTTATTAATTTTATGTGAAATTATATTTACATAAGTTAATTTAGGCTAAAAGGTCGATTAAAAGCAATCGATCCCGCTTGGTCAGTAGAAAAATTTCCGGCAATCATACAAATGTCTTGAGCGAATTTGGAGAAAAAGCCGGAATCTCAACAATTTTGTAGCAGACCCGAAGAGCTTTATTGAGTTTCGAAAGTATTTTCGTTCAATTATGGCTTCTTTTGACTCACTTTGGGTCAGAGGCTTTTGTAGCATACTTATTAAAGAAAGCTTGTCTTTTTTTAATTAATTATTTCCAATTTTTAATCTCATTACAGATATTTTTTATGGATTTATATTTCCTAATTACAACTTATTTATTTAGAATATTTTGTAATAAATTTTTCTAATTTTTAACTTTTTTGTTTTATTTCCAGGAACCCAAGTCCAAACAAGTACGTAACGCATGATTTTTCTTCTTTTATTATTTTACGATTAAAATATATTTTCCTAATATTTATAACACTTAAATTGTATACCCTAAACTCGAGTTTATTATTTTTTGGTGTTTATCCCTTAACTCAATTACCAAACTCGAAGTTACTCATACAAAATAGCAACTAGCTCGACATAACGCCTCACTCTTGCTTAAATCTTAATAAACTCAAAATCTTGAACTCGAGTTATTGCATATCTTGGTGTTTATCATTAAACTCAATTTGCAAACTCGGGGTTATTCATACAAAATAGCGACTAACTCGACTTAAACACTCATCGTTTCGTAAATGAGAGCATTATTAATAAACTCAAAACCTTAAACTCGAGTTTATGAAGCCATACATGCCAAAACTGACTTTTCATAATTTTTTCCGATATTCTTCATTTCATAAAATAATGTTTATTTGGTGCACATTGAAGTATTCATAATTAATTTTCTACGCCTGCTCACATGTGTCCAACTGTCGAACGGTTTGTTCCGATGCGTCGTTCTGCATTATTTTTGGCTGGTTCGTTGGCATTCGGATTAATGTACCCACCCATATATCTTTACACATATGTATGTACAAGTATGCGGTAGGTACAGAAATGAATGACAAAGACGCAATTTGTGGCAGATGTTTTACTTTTAATTGGTTTTTAAAGCGTCACACTACAACTGAGTGTTGTTTTCTACTCATTGCTTATTCTTCGGAGTTCATTAACCTGCGCTTAAGAGGCGGGCACAAATTATTTATAGATTTTATACATGTGCCGATACTTAGGACAGGCTTAAGGAAATTCGAGACATTTATTGGTTATACCTAAGATTCAAATAAACATATCTACATACATATGTATGTACATATGTACATATGATTGGAAAATATACATTTTTGAGTGAGTTTGAAAATATGTTTTTAGTTCGGAATTTTCGTTTCCGTTACTTTTGATGTAACTATTTTAAGATTGTTTGACTACAATTACTTAAAGTTTTTTAGTATTTTCGAAAAATAAAGATTTTCCATTAGGTGGCAACTCCATAAATTTTTTTCTGTCGAAAGTCATTTAAAGCGTTTAATTTTATGTAGTTCTAATAATTTTAACCAACTATTTCTAACGGAATTACAAGTGGCAACTCTTTTCTTAAAAACTAACTTTTGAATATTTTAAAATATTTGTATATATAAAGCGTGTTTGAAATGTGTGAATTCTTATGTTTTTATGATTAAAATAAGGCTTTCTTCACTTAAGTGGCAACTACGTAAAATTATTATTTGTGTTATTATTAGCCAATTTTAATTTCCAAAGTTTACATATGTATAAAAGTTACAAAAAAAATTTTGTGGAAAATTATGCATTTTTTTGGTGATTTCTCTCTTCATTAAAAAACTTTTAGCGTTTCAGAAAAAAAGTTTTCAGTTATGTGGCAACCCCACAAAAATTTTTTGTTCTATCAAAAGTGGCTTAAAACGTTTAAATAAAAATATTATGCAGTTCCAAAACTTTTTTGTTATCAACAATTTCTAAAGAAAATACATGTGGCAACTCTTTGCTTAAAATCAAGTTTTTGAATATATGAAAGCATTTGTACATATAAAATCTGTTTGTAATGTGTGAATTTTCTATGTTTTTAAAAACATAATAACGTTTTCGGTTAGGTGGCAACTCTGAACAACTATTAACTTTTATTTTATAGTTAAAAGCCTGCAAATGCGCCCAACAATTATCGAAAAAAAAAATTAAAAAAATTTGAGTAAAAAATTATGAATTTTCGTGTTGATTGCTCTCTTCGTTTTAAACCGTTACTTTATTTTAATAAACTCATTATTTCTGTTTTATTTCTAAATGAACATTTTTTTTGTGTTTGCTAATGTCGAGCAATTGAACATTTTGCATCAAACACACTCGCCTATACATGCTTACACGGTGATTGCTTTCAATTACATACATTTTGTTGCCGTTGTTGTGTTGCTCATTGCTCTCATTGTTTAGAGGCACTTAAAAGCGCTTAAATTGATTAATAAAAACAAATCACGACTATGTCTGCGCAATTTAGCTCAACACTAACCGTCGCGGCTACCAAAGGCGTACATATACACATACAACCATACACAAATACATAAATACTGACATGCATTCGCACTCACCAAAGTTGCTGCTGTGATTTTGTGTATGCTGCTCATTTTTTTCTAGACAATTTAAATAGGAAAATGCTGTGGCATAAATCATTCAGCCATTCAAGCGCTAATCGCTCTAAATGTCGGACCATTCAATTGTACATACATATGCGATTGTATGTGTGTGTACACATGCTGGTATGGCAACTGTGGTGCGCTTCTGGGCTGCGGTGACATGTTTGCAACGCTTGGGAATCACACCATCAGCCGTTTCAACTATTATTATTTGTTGCTATCAAATATGATTATTGTGCGTTCTGTTAAATCACAAATAATTTCCACATCCTTGTTAACATTCAATTGAAAATTTCTACTACACTTGCCATAGTTGTTGTTGTTCTTCTGCTTGTTGCTGGCACTCACACGCTCGTTTTGCCTGTTGCTGGTGGCACATCAATTATGGCAACTGTGAATTGGTGCATTCGCTTAGTGAATCGAAATGAAAATTGTATGGCGTTTCCGCCAAAAACAACAAACAAACAACAACAACAACAACCACAACGAAAAACAACAACAAAAACATCGATAAATAACAGCAAAAAATTAAGCGGGAAAAATATTCAAGCCGAGCTTAATTTCAATATTTTTTCAGAAAATAATTTATACTAGACTCTGCCACTAATGCCGGCAATACGCCACTGAGTTGGCTATATACCGCTAAAATTCAATATACACGACTGTGTGTCCTTGTGCACATCCTTGCGGCACTAAGCAAAATGCTATTTCACACACACGCAAACACATCGCTGACGTTGTTGCAATTCGTGCGCACTGTGCCACATCGGCGGATATGTCAAAATATCGCGAAAGCGCTGACGCAATCCGAAATATGTTTGCCCGAGCGAGATGGCTTCGTTGCATTTGCATAATGCTGCAATCGTGGCAGCCGCAATGAAGCCATCACCATCAAGGACACTCGCTGCCGTTAAGGGCTATGCTCCTTTATATTGCTGCAGCAACAACACAAAAATCAGTTGTACCGTTAAAATGCCGCGATAGTAAACAAGTTGCAATGTTTTGCGACATAACGGGATGGTGGTGTGGTTGCCATAGCAAACAATAGTTTTGGGTAGCAGAAATGCGTGACTTCTTCGTCGACTTGCAGCATAGTGTTGCACAAATCCGTAGTGCATATTTTAGTTCGAAAGATTTTTTAAAATTTTTTCTGTATATAAAAAATTTGAGCAACAACAACACTAACGGTAATTTCTAAAATTATTTTAAAATTATATATTCAACTCCGGAACAATTTTAGACTCATCGCTAACAATTTCGACAACACTCAAGCCTCAAGGACATGCTGAACTGGTTTGAATATTAGGCCAGATCTTATGCCCATAACTTATTTCCATATTAAACCACACACCATAAATAGTTTCCATTAGAGACCCGAACTTGTGTCTTGCTTCCAATATTGATCTGGACTTCATGTACTGAAAAAGGCTTTTGTCTGACGGCGTGATCAAGCCAGAAAATATCTCTAATATTGCTACTAGAATAATGTCAAATCTTCACGTCACTTCCTCTAATTAATCTCAAATTCTTGGCCTCAGAGTAAAGATACTTCTATTTTTATTGGAAGTGAATTTTGTCCATAAAATAAATTTTAGTGGCTTTTCAGGTTAGCTTAAGTTGGATGGCTGATCGAAGATCGCCCGAAGACTGGTATAATGGGTTGTCCAAAAAGTCTTGCGGTATGTTTATTGATTTTTTTTTTTTTTTGTTTGAAATTGAAATGAATTTTTGATGACTCATGCCCAGCTCTCGACCGATACTACGGCTGCTACTATGCCGGTCTCTTTCGACCAATTCAGCGATTTTATCGCAATTTTCGACGACAGGCCTTCCGGAGCGTGGCGCATCTTCGACCACCTCTGCACCAGAACGAAAACGTTGAAACCATCGTTGTGCGGTGGAAATGAAAACTGTAACGGGTCCATAACTGCACAAATTTTATTAGCGGCTTGAGATGCATTTTTGCCTTTATCCTAGTAGTACTGTAAAATATGCCGTATTTTCTCTTTATTTTGCTCCATGTTTGCGACGCTATAACTCACGAACGACTTAAAAGAAATGACAATCAATCAAAGACGTGTTAGCGCGTGAAATGAGCTTTCCGATGCGACAAATAAGACTAGAACTACGCGCTTTCAGCGCCAACTAGCGAAAATACCGCAAGACTTTTTTAACAAGCTATTATGTAATTCTTTGTGAACCTATACGAAGAAGAACTCCTGTGTTCGGACTAATAAATTAGCAACACTCTTAGTACCAATACAAATTTGCATAGGTGTTTAATTTCAACTCCCTCCAGTCCAGTATGCGCTCCCAATAGTTTATGTCTTGAACTTCAAAGCGAGGGAAAGTCAAGATGGAAGTGTTGAGTTGATTCCACCTCATATTCTTCCATACAGCATCTGGAAATGGCGTATGGTAAGATACCCAACCTTACAGCATGGACACTAATATGGTAATAGCCTGTTAAAAGCCCCACAACCAGGGAGATGCTAGCCTGAAGACAAAGGGAACACTAGATCTCCTGCGATCATTCTTGAGCCATAAGGCTTTTGCCACAGCGCAAGTACCGATGGTGGCCCAGCGCTGGCAAAACTTCGTCGAAGCCCAGTTATCTAGTAGTAGAACACAAGATGACACAAAAGCAATGGTCCGCGCCCACACTACCGATAGCGGTTCTAGGGTGTCTTTCGTTGTCAGCTCATCAGTTTTACAATTTTCTGTGATTACGCTGTGGCCCAGCATCCATACCAGTCTTACTACAAAGACAATCGATGCTATTGATAGCGAGGTTAGGCACCCCTCAACCAACCTGTAAATGAGTTCAAAGCTAATATCTGCTATCTGAACTACATGAATCAGTCTCCCAACAATCATATTCGCCAGTTTTGGCTAACAGCGGCTACTTGCGCTTTGCCTAGCTCAACTGTGGCTACTTTAGCTCACAAAACTATTTTACGCAAATGAAGAAGACAAAATGAAAAAGATTTTAAATCTACAAATATTTTGAAGCCCCCGAGACTTCACACTTACGAATCTTAATAAAAATGCCTCTAGTTAGGTTAGGCCAAAAGTTTCTTAATGTAGCATGTAATATCTGTCTTCAATTCGCCAAGCATTGGAGAGTGGTGAATCGAACAAACGATACCAGTTAGCTTAACTGGCATAACTGCACTCTAACGCTATTATTTTTTTCTGACGCATTCCCAATAGTGTAGCGTTTCTTTTTGTATGGAGAAATGTTTCTTTCCGCGAGAAAATACATTTTGATGAACTCTTAGTTTTGCGCCATTATCTTTCCGATAAGCAACTACAATTTAAGTTCAAAAAATCAAAAAAAAAAAGCAAGAAAAACTCTTGTATTTTCATTATTGAGAATAATACCTCATATAACCCATTCACAATATTCAAGTAGGGATTATATAACATAAATGAGGAATACGCATATTCTTTTGTTTCCAATTCAACGTTTTCGTTGCTTTGAATTGTAATTAGAGAGTAGAGAAACAACTGAAAATCATTCAATTATTTTCAAGCGCTTGAAATATTGGAGAAAACGGTGTAAAGTTTATAATAAAAGTTTATCACAAATAGATTTAAGTCATAAAAAATAGTGAATTCGTATTCTACCAACGCTGTACAACGAGCTCGGTTTTAGGGTTGTGAGTTTACGCTTATGACACTCGAATTTTTTGGCAAAAAATGTTATATATCCCTCCAAAGACGAGCCGAGTCATATAACACCCAAAAACGTCTGAAATAAAGCGCTATTATTCACCATAAACTCTGTGTTTAAGAGTGGTGTTTAATGCTAATGAAGTGAAAATATTTCCGCATAAACTCTAAAAAGTTCATAGGTTGTAGGCAACGAAAGCTAGGCAATTACTGAGTAGTATGAAAACCACAGCAAATAATACCACTTTTATTTCCTACAAATCTCAAAGCCGTCTCTAACCGAAATTAAAAGTTCACTGCATTAAGAATAATACGTCAATTCAACTGTAAAGCTATCAAATGCATTTGATTAAGTGAAATTTGTTTGCTCATACCTAAATATATTTCACTTTCAACTGCCAAGCTTACATATCACGCCAGACTTTGTGGTCAAAATGGTAATAAATTCAAAGACGCCAACCAAAGGCGCATTTAAGAAAAAGTGGACTATGTGGAACTGGTGAAATAGACATGGCATCAAAAGAATTCGCAACTGAATGCACACTTCAATTTGAAATCAAATAAAAAGCCTGCAAGCAATGAAAGTACAGCGTAAGAACTGAAAAGCATTGAGAAATCAAATCAAGAAAGTATTATTTGTATATATGTAAATAAGAATGTGGAGGAGACGAAAATTGAAAGATAGAAAAATATGGTCGAAAAAGTGATGCTAAAATGCATCAATGTTTGCACTGTATTAGGGTGTGTCAAATTTTTTTTTTTAATTTTTTTGTTTCTCTTTATAGTCTGTAGAATTGTTTGGTATACAACTTCAAAAAAATATTTGGAGTATTGCATATACATATACTATACATACATATGTATGTATTAGGGTATGTCAAAATTTTTTTAAATTTTTGTTTCTCTTTATAGTTTGTAGAATTGTTTGGTACACAACTCCAAAAAAAATATTTGGAGATATTACATTAACATATTGTATCTTTGTATTAGGGTGTGTAAAAAAATCGTTTAATTTTTTTCTTTTTATAGTCTGAAAAATTGGTTGGTACACAACTCCCAAAAAAATCTCTGGAGAAAATACATATACATATGTATATGTATTAGGATGTGTAAAAAAAAATTATTTAATTTCGGAAAACGGAAAGTGGTGAAGCCTTCTATTAATATTAAGATCTCTCGCTTGGAGAGAATTATTTTGAAATGTCTACGAAATAATTCGCCAAAATTTGAAGTGGAAAAATCGAATTTTGTACCCATCCTAATACATATGTATGTATGTATATGTATAATCTACCAAGCCATCTTACAGAATATAAAATGAAAAAATATAATCCTATTTTAAAAATTCAAAGTTATGCAACTATTAGGGTGGGTTACATGTTTTTTTCTTCAAATAAATATTGAAAAAAAAGTTTTTACCCACCCTAATATTTACATAACTTTGAAGAAATGTTTAAAAAAAACCTTTTAACCCACCCTAATATTTATATAACTTTTAAGCCACTTGCATTTATTATCTTCAAAAATGCCTAGACAAATATCTGCTTTTTTCTTTATAAAGATATGTGTGTGTATTGCACGTGAAGTTCAAAAATGAACTGCCAAAGTGAAAGTGACCTGCTGACAAGCAGTTCAGCTAAAAGCCTAGAATTTGCAATTTCACTTCATTCAATTGTCTTTTTCGCCACACTGCACAAATGTGGCAACAAGAACGCGCCACAAATAGCTGAAATAACTTCTATCTTAATTTAGTTTTTTGTTGTTGTTTTTTTATTTTCAATAAAACTTTTTTTCCATAAAACAGTGTTCGCCTTCGAATGAAATTTGAAAATATTTCATTTTCATCTTTAAATCGATTTCATTTATATTTATAACGGTACGTGTGCGCTTGTAAGTCGATTTTATTTTGTCATTTATTTGCTTAAATTCAATTTCCGTGGACTCTCACCTAAACATATACAAGTACATACAAACAAAGAAATAAATGCCAAAGCACTACATATAAAGAAAAAAGAAAAATAAGACGAATTGATTGTGTTTTTAATATTGCAGATATACGTAAATATGTATATGTTAGATGTACATATATAAACACACTCACATACATATGTACATATATTGCATAGCAACATACACACATATTTAAAAAACATATTTTTTCGTACGCTCACTTGGCATTTTATTTATTATTAAATAAACTTGCTTTAAACCAAAAAACGCTACGAAACAAGTAAAACCGTTAACTTCGACTGTCACAAAGCTATAATACCCTACACAGTTGCCTCTCTTATAGCATTAAAGGGTATAAAAATATTTTTTTATTGATTTTGTTCGGTCAGCTTATATGGCAGCTATATGCTATAGTGATTCAATTTAAGCGATATTTTCGGAGATCGTAGTATTATTTTGGGCAGTAATCTGTGCGAAGTTTCGTGAAGATATCTTGTCAAATAAAAAAGTTTTCTATACAAGGACTTGATTTTGATAGGTCAGTTTGTATGACAGCTATATGCTATAGTGGTCCGATTTGAACGATATTTTCGGAGATTGTAGTATTATCTTGGGCAATAATCTGTGCGAAGTTTCGTGAAGATATCGCGTCAAATAAAAAAGTTTCCCATACAAGGTTTTGATTTTCAACGATAAGTTTGTATGACAGCTATATGCTGTAGTAGTCCAATATCAGTGGCTCCGACAAATGAGCGCCCTCTTGGTAATAGAAAGACGTGTGCAAAATTTCATAACCATATCTCAAAAACTGAGCAACTAGTTGGCATAAACATAATCAAAAAGTTGAACAAACTTATTTTACTCTGTTCAGGGTATAAGGAAAAGCTAAAAAATATTAGACGAAGATTGCGCCAACTTTTTGGCATTTTTTCTGTTTTATTTTTACTTTTTCTTGCTTGACTTTCTTAAGATTCATGCCACTCACACACACATACCCACGTATAGCATAAAATGCGTATGTATGTGTGTGTGTCTGTGTATTTATATTTATTCTGATTTCCCGTTCGTGCTGTCGTCTGTCGAGACAAGTTTTCCAATTCACTTTGCCAAATTTGGTGGATGAAAAAGTCAAGGCGCAACCAAGTGGCGCTAACTTTGAAGAAGACGCAATGCCAACAACAACACTTTGAAGCGCCACAAAAATGAAGCCAAAGCGGTTGGGGTAAGCACAACAACTTAGAAGTAAGTTGCACAGTCAGCGCGCTGTTTCGTTTGGCGCGTAAGTTTATTTTGCTATGAAGCTTCGCCATTTGTTGTTTGTTTCGTGCTCTTTTTTTGCTGCTTCTGGTGCTGTTGGATGGACTCTTTTTTATGGCAAACAAAATGAAATAGAAAATCAATTGTTTAACAGCGCATTTCTCGCTGAGGAAATTGAAAAAATAATTCATTTTTGATTGCGAGCGTACATTAATGTTGTTGTTGTTATCGTTGTCGTTACTTTTCGCACAAGAAAGGCGTGCAAGTAACAATGGCAGAGCAGCTAGCGCGGCCGGAGACAGTGGGTGGGCGAGAAGTGTGAGTTTTTAAGGATATATGAATTTTTTCTGGTTCGTGCTTTTCCTGCGATTTGTGCAGCTTTGCCTTGCAAATAGCAATTTTATTCACTTATTTTAAAGCGGCGTTGTTTAAAGTTTGGAGAAGCTTTAATTTCTGCGTTTTTGCCGGTTTTGTATGATTTTTTGCGGAATTTTCTCATGTTTCACATTTAAGTTGAACTGGCCTATATAGAATGTTCTGTAGCCGATTTTTTCGGTTATATATTTACTTCGCACAACTGTGCAGTTATCTTCACTCTGCACGAATCTTAAAGTACTCGTTCGTATGAGTCTCCGATAAACTCTAAGAAAACAGGAAAATAGGTTCATTTCGCTTGCACAGAAGCTAAAAAATTTTTAATAAATGAGTCTCATACAACTATAGTGTTCCGCTGTGAAACAGTTCTTCGAAATTTGGACTATTACCTTAAGGAAATAAATCTTGAAAACTTTCGTCAAGATATCTCGTCATTTCAAAAAGTTTTCTAGACAATTACTTGGTTTCAATCGTCAATTTGTGTGGCAGCTATACCCAAAATAGATGATTCCGACAAATGAGTGGCCGCTTGTGAAGGAAAGAACGTCTAATAAAAATTCAAGATTGATATCTCAAGAACTGAGGAACTAGTGCACATATATACAGACAGACAGAAGGATAAACCGAATATGTCCTTACTTTATAAGATCTCCGACATTTCCTACTGGATGTTAGAAACTTCATGACAATCTTAATATATGTACGTACGTCAGCCTCTTTCTAGTTGTCGGGCTTTTGTCGCCCTTTTGTCATCGGCTGTAAGATCTAGCCATACTCCATTTGCAGAAGCTGTATGGAAGAAGATGCGGTGGAAACAAATTAACACTTTCTTCATCTCGCGCTTGGGAGGTCAAGACTTAAATACTTGAGAGATGAAATTAAACGTCAATGCAAATTTGTATTAGCTACTGAGCGTTTTGCTAATTTATAAGTTCGAAGACAGGAGTTCTTCTTTTCTATGGCTTCAAAAAAGGACTACAATACCAGACCACGTGCGATTTTCGATCAGCCATCTCACCTAACCTGACCTAATATACGTACGAAATACCATTTCAAAGGTCGAGAGATACCGAAAGATCCCACTGACTCACCCAAAACAATCGAATCAGTGTGTTTTTAAGTAGCTTGAGGCTAAATATCGTTACAGAAGCACTCATATTCTTTTATATATATAACGTGTGTATATTACCAGTATGAAACAATCTACTCCTGCGGTTTCCACTCTTACAGTCTAGATAAGGAGTACTGTTTATATAGACAAACAAACCACAGACTTTGGATAATGAAGCGTACAAACATTGGCTTACACTCATTTTATGGAACCGACTATACATATACCATAGCGACCTATGACGAATCAGGGAGATGTTATTTTCAATGGATGGCTATTTTTTTAAATTTTTTGGATTGCGATAACTTTCAAATAATAAGTTTTGGATCGATGGAGTCATAAAACTCTTCTTAAAATTCTTTAACATTTGTTTAGTGATAGATTTATGGTAAAGTATGGTATGTGTCGAGCACAAAGACCTTAGATCGCGCTGCAAACCTCACTTATCTAATTTTACACCCGCAATCTACCTAAAAATGTCTTAGACAAAGCTGCGACAATATGACCTAACTCAACATAAACCAAGCTGAGATGAAAGAAGAGATCATCTACAGTAATGTATATTAGAATTGAATATCAAACAATCATGTAATTTAGTTAAAGAACCACCATCACAGAGCAATATAAATTAATGTAAAACCAATTGGTAACTTTCAGGTTTACCATAAGGTCTGTTAAAGGTCTCTTAAAGAAATTTCAAAACGAAAAAAGTCATAAAGACATCATAGAATAGTGTTTGTGGAGTAAAATATTTTAACACGAAAAAAAATTTCACAAACAGACTAAAAGCAGCGTCGACTTTTTTACTGCCACAACGCGGATTCTAATATAAAAACGCACATTTTTAAAACGAATTGCTGTTACTGCAACTGAGCTGAAGCGTTTTGGTGGCAAGGCAATGGCAAAAAGCTGTTGCTGCTGTCAAGCTGGTGAACGTAACGAGTGAACGAACGTATAACAAAAGATCCTTGAAGGTCCTGGCAGCAGAAATGACAGAGCAATGCTGGCAACAGTGGTTGAAATGACACTGTTGGCACAGGATTTTGCGTTTACAAACATAACGGTTAGTGTGTGCCAAGGAAAATCTGTTTCTTTCTACCATATATGGCATATATCGTCACCAAAAATTCAAAATAACGTAGCATCACTTTTCAAAAGTTTACAGGCAAAAGAAAAACGATATAATAGAAACCACTAAATGCAAAAAAAAAAGAAAAAAAATAGTTTCGGTTATAAAACGGTTATATATTGGTTATTAAATAGTTATATATTGGTTGTCAAATGGTTATATATTGGTTATATCTGACAGTGAAAGCTGGGAATTATATGCAATATGATGTAGTGAATCATAAGCAATAAAAAACTCAATTTAGGAGACGATATGTATTCTTATACAGACCAGTGTGGAGTGTCAGCTAATTTTTTTTTTCCTATTTTTTCACTCAGCTATAATTATTGAACTCAATAGAAATACATGATTTATAAGTATTTATTACAAATTTCTTTACAAAATGCTTTAAATAATTCCTTAATTCTGAGCCAACACATTTCTCACTGGGCACACATACGCATACAAGCTTGAATTTGTTTGGATTCGTTCGTAAAATTTTTACACGTTTCAGCGAATAAATTTTACTTCACATAAGTATATATATTATATAAACATCCTTATATGTCTGTGTAACTGCGCACTTGAACAAATGTTGTTATTCGCTGTTTAAACTTGCCAACACCGAGACACAGCTGCGTCCTCACGAACGCTCGCAAATAAACCGAAAATCCAGAAATCGTTGGCAAAAGCATTAAACATAGCAAAAAGCACGTCGAAAATGGCGAAAGCCATAGATGTTGGCGGCTCTGCAGGAGAAAACTGTTGACATGCGCTTTGTTGTTGCTGGCACACTCTGCAAACTGCAGCCAAGTTGGTGCTATGCAGTGCGCTCAAAACTTTTTTCCGACACATTTGAGCGGGTATCTTACTATTTTTCCACTTTTTCGGGCTTTTAAGTACATGCAAGTGCTCATATGTGAATATGTGGCTAAAGAGATATGAAATCCTTTGAACTGGCATTACTTTGTATTGCCAAAGCGGAGCTTCAATGCAAGAATCACAAATAGAATGTTACACCAATAATTTTGGGTATCTTCCAGAACAACCTTTACAAATGTTTGGTTAGGTTGAGAAAGTTTTGGTTAAAGTTTGCTGCTGGTATTCCAGCGTATTATTCCTTCTAACATTTCGAACTTATTAACCGTCGACTTCGAAAAAAGTCTTATATGATATCTTTTTGAAAACCTAGCCTGAAAATTCTCTAAATACGTACAAAAATTTTATTTAAATAAAATTTAATATTCTTCGAAATATTTTGCTCTCAAAATTAAAATTAATAGTTCGAACAAGCCAGCCAACAAATCATGTATTTCATTATAAGTTTGTGGCCTCAGAAATATGGTTCCACAACAGCAGAACGTATACTCAGAATACTTTCAAAAGAATAATCGGATACTAAATGTCTTAGAAACGGACAATAATTGTCCTAAAAACGAACGTTGAGTTCTTATCAGGGACAATTTTTCTCTTTCCATAATCTATCTAACAAAAACCTTAGGTTTAGGCATATTTTAAAGCACGGAAGCAGTGTGCTCTGTTTGTCTCTCGGGCTTATTTGAATTTATTGAAGCCTCGACAGCTTACGAGTATCTAAAGGGTGAAACCACAGAAAAACTTCAAGTTTAAGTTTATTATCACTAGAAAAAACATTCTTTGGCATTTATTTTTTGAAGATTATCTCTTTCAAATATTGACCGCGGCTCCGTCTCAGATGGTCCAACCGTTGAGTCAAATTTTCGACTCGTTCGAACATTTCAACTTGTAAGTGGCGCGTAATGCGCGTGATGTTTTGATCCAATGCCTGAATCGAAGCGGGATTGCCCGCGTAGACTTTAGACTTTAAATATCCACACAGGGAAAATTCTAGAGGTTGTTTGCATACCCATTGAGCCAAAAATTAGCCTCATCGCTGAAGAAGTTTTTTCTCGAAAACTTCGGATCTTCATGGAACCTTTCATGAGCCCAATAGAGCGAAGCACTGTCGCTTGAGAAGGTCGAGCGGCCTCAGTTCTTTCACAAGCAGTCCGAGTTGCTGCGAACGGCTCCGAATTGAATCTCCACGGTCTGCGTGTACACTCTTAGCTACAACTGACATGACAGCTTGTCAAAAAACGGCTATTGAAAAAAGTAACTTTACTGTGACCATCCGTTATAAATATTTTGAAAACGACCATTATATAATTATACCCTTAATAGGGTGCCACGAAGCTTGTAGCACCCATAAAAGAAACTCCGCAGACTCTTTGAAATATTGAAATTTATATTCCGGCCCATAGTTGTCCTAGTATTACCAGCGCCATCTGACGCTTCTACTTACAATTCCGAGGAAGTAGAAAGGCAAAATGCTTCCCTGCGCTTAAAATGTTGAAAATAAATATATTTAAGAAATTGAACTCATCCCTTCCTAACCGGTTCCAAGTGAGGTAATGGCATTACAATTCCTTGTAAAACCAGTTGTAGTCGTCCATTGAACTCTCGCGACTATTGAACTCTTCAAGCGTTACCGTTACAGCTCAAGAGTACACTTTCGAATAATAAAAGAAATATTAAGTACAAACTTCTTTTAATTAGAATTCTTATTTGTCTTAATTGCTGTGGCAACAACAAAAGTAAATAACAAACAAAATATGCTTCCCTGCACAGCTCGGAGCTTTAGAACCAGTTAGCGCCCCACCAACTGTCGCGAATTATAAAAATATATGCAAATTTCTCGCTTGATACGAATAATTGTAATTTTATCTGCAGTCGATGTCCGCCAGCGCCGCTCCCCTCACCGGAATGCAAGTGGAAAGTTTACTTTTGCACTTGCAACATTTTAAATAAAACTGCAAGGAGTAAATATTTACTGTTTGCAACAACTTGCAACATCTGGCATTATCAAATTAAAATATCGCTATCTTGCAGCCACCCGCTCTAGCAGTACCAGGGTGCCTGGTGCCTAGTGCCTGGTGCATTTCGCAGCGCTCGGTTGGTAGCTTATCAGCTGTCAGCATCTTCAAGACGCGTTACGTTGCAATTGCGCGCCATTGTGGCAAATGGCAAATGGCAGGTGGCAGGTGGACGTCGCCGCGGCAGTTGGCGGTTGGCGGTTAGCTTTGCGGCAATTTGCTTATCGAGACGCCGCCACCGCTTTTATATTGCAAAAAAACAACAACAGGAACAATAGCGCCGTGGCAAAAGTAGTGCAACGAGTGCAGTGTGCACATACAAGCGCTGAGGCAGTGAAGCATGTTGCAAGTTGCGCTTTGCGCTGGTGTCGTTTGATGTCTTTGGAAAAATGTGTCTTCCACATGCAATGCCACAACTGCCAACCTGCTTGCAACCGACATTCTTACTTGCCACACACACACACGCACACTCACACTGCTGCTGCTGTTACCACTTTGGTGCAGTTAGCGAGGGTGCAACGCTGCGCTCGTATTTCACCGGCGGCAAGGCGCAACTGCTAGTGCCACCACCACCATCACCATGACTGGTGCCATCGCCATCACCGCTATCACCGCCGTCTTGCTATTTAGTTTTAGCAAACAAAGCTATTTACTAGTTGCCGCCGCATGGGGTGCATCTTTGACACGATCGCGCCCCGTTGCAATTACTCAGGCCAATGTTGTTTTTTTTTGCTTTTCCTGTTGCTTTTGTTTTTGTAATGCTTCTTATTATTCTACGTCTTTGCCATTATGCGTTTCGCCCTTAAAAAGCGACGACTTGCAAGCTGCCGCCGGTTGCTATGCGCTGTATATGGCCGTGCCACACGCTGCTGCACTCACTTGCAACCAATATTTCAGCAACCTGCCACAACACAACTTTTGCACAATTTCTTTAAAACAACGCTATTTACTGCTTCTGCTGCTTCTTTCACTTCCACTTCAACTGCAAAGCTGTTGCTGCTGCCGCGCACCCCTTGCTGTTGCATTGTGCACCAAGTTGGCTTCTTTCCGCTTGTG
Source organism: Bactrocera tryoni (assembly GCF_016617805.1). Lineage (NCBI taxonomy): Eukaryota > Metazoa > Arthropoda > Insecta > Diptera > Tephritidae > Bactrocera > Bactrocera tryoni. The sequence goes on along the minus strand of NC_052503.1, from coordinate 21,477,369 downwards.
GCGGCAACGTTGTTAGCTGCTCGTCGCAGATGTTTTTCGTATTTTTCAGCGCTTCAAAAGAAATAAAGTTTTCCTGTTCCTGCCACGCCACTACTTGGCTGCAACATCAATAAGCGGGAAGTGCGTAGCGTCAAACGAACGGAAATGTGGCATGCGGCATGTGGCATGCGGCATGATGTGTGTCTTAGCGGGTGTAGTAAAAGCGTTGCGAAAACGACTTTAGCAAACACAACTACTTTTGCCGAGCGCGCTGAAGTGCCTTAAGTAAGTAAGAGGGCGCCAAGAGTCAACAACTGTGCGCCACACACACACTAACCGCTGCGCGTGGCTTTGCAACGCATTGCACGTACGCAAACTTTCTGCTGCTGTAGTTGCTGTGGATGCTGTTGCGCCACCACACAACTTTATTACGTCGCATTTTTTGCTTTCTTACTTACTACTTGTGGCAGGACCAACAAAGTAAGCATAAGAAAACGACGAGGGCAAAAGTAAAATCAAAAGAAATTGTAGTCGCAAGTCAGCGCACAAAGGTCCTTTGCTGCCACAACGCATGCAACTACAGAAATATAAGGAAGCTTGTGCGTATAACGGTAGTATTGGTGGCATAAGAGTGATGCGTACGCTCTGGCAGCGCGCAGGTGGGCAGTTGCCGACGCCGTCGAGTCAAGCATAAGGAAATGCGTAAGCATACATTACAAAAACAAAAAATACACCGCTTTCAAGTAACATATGCAACACACACACACAATGCTTTGTAGATGTTGCATGTAATTTATGTGCGTGCGCGCGTGTTCTTCAGCCATACGCACTTCTGTGAGCTGCGTGTTCATGCTTCAGCTCTTTGGTAATTTCATACTACCTTCCAAGCAGCAGCTAAGCCACTCATTTCGCCTCATTTTTCTACGCTTCTATGCGTGCGTTCTTTATGCTACGCATTTTGTGGAGTTTTAAGTCGGAAAAAAATTAAAAAAAAAAATATAACTGTATATTTGCAGAAATTTTGTAGCGCCGAAGAAAAATGCGTTTTTTCCTGCCTTTCACATTTTTGCATGTAAATATAGAAAGATTTGTGTGTGTGTATTTTTAGCATAGAAAAGGGTGAAATGCGTACGTCGCCCTTTGGCACTAACCACCCCCACAACAGCGCGCTTAAGGCCCTTACAGCCGTTCGAGCGCTTGGCAACAGTGCACGTGGAAAGCCTTTGCTTGTTTATATTTAAGATGACTCAGAAAATTTCTTGCAATATTGATTTCGTAGTGCCGCAGTTTATGTATTGTAATCATTGTAGACTTATGCCAAGCTTATGCTGAAGTTTGACGATTTCAATGCAATAAAAATACAATATAACGTGGTTACAAATAAAAAGATTTTTTTCGAAACGCTCGAGCCAAAAACAGCATAATTATAAGTTTTGAACTAAAAAAATATGATTTCAGCAAGTTTTTAATTTTTTAAAAACACACACAGTCGATGATAATTAAGAAAAGAAAAAAAATTTACTTCGGTTGCACTGAAGCTATAATATCTTTTACAAAAACAAAAATTCCTTAGAATAACTTGATTTCGCTCGTTCAGTTTATATGGCAGCTATACGCTATAGTAACCCGATCTAAACAATTTCTTGAGAAATTATACTGTTGCTCTTAATAAGAAGCTATGCCAAATTTTGTAAAGATATCTCCTCAAATAAATAAGTTTTCCATACAAGCTTTGTTTTTCAGCGTTCAATTTGTATGGCAGCTATACGCTATAGTGACCCGATCTATAGAATTTCTTCAGAGATTGCACCACTATTTCTGCCATTTATCCGTGCGAAGTTTCGTGAAGATATCTCTTCGAATAAAAAAGTTCCCCATACAAGCTTTTGTTTTTCAGCGTTCAATTTGTATGACAGCCATACGCTATAGTGACCCGATCTAAAGAATTTCTTCAGATATTACACCACTATTTCTGGCATTAATCCCTGCGAAGTTTCGTGAAGATATCTCTTCGAATAAAAAAGTTCCCCATACAAGCTTTTGTTTTTCAGCATTCAATTTGTATGACAACTATATGTTATAGTAAACCGATATCGGCGATTCTAACATATGAACCACTTTTTTGGGAGAAACGAAGGTAAGCAAAATGTCAAATCGATATCTCAACAATTTAGGGTCTACTTCGCGGACATGGCTAAGTCGACTCAGCTCGTTACGCCGATCATTTAGGTAACATACAAGTAGTATATATAACAAACTGGCAAACTTGTGTATCCTCCTCAGGTTATAAAAATACAATAAAGCGCTGGGACATATAAAAAGATTTTTTTTTTCAAAATTCTCTATCTAAAAAAGGTTTCGAACTAAAAAATATTTCGAGGAATTTTACATTTTTTCCCCGTTCTACTAATAGAATATTTTTTTTTGGACGCTTAAGCCTATTTTAAACCGAGAAATTGCTTTTGGTTGACCTTAATTCGTAACCCAAGTTCTGAAAATTTTGAAAAATATACAACACTTATCGAAGTTTATATAAGATTTTTGAAATGTTTTATTCTAACAACTATGTTGACCAAAATTCAAATATCGATCATCAACAATAGACCTTAGATGGCGGTGAAATCCTCATCTATTTATCAATACTAACTCGGTTTCTTATATTAGTTTTCTTTCTCTTTTTCAATTGTCTTTCTTCTATAGGTATTTGTCCCAAATTATTCTATCAACACACACTATTGAGAGAGAGAGAGACTTAGAGAGAGATAGCTTATTTATTCTCTCAAATATGGTTTTTAACGAGAGATAGCTTATTTATTCTCTCAAATATGGTTTTTAACGATGATATTTTGACGTGAGAATTTTCGATTAAAAGTAAGGATCTTTACTCAATTTTAAATCAAAGTAAAAGCATTGAAAATAAATAAGAGTATTCCTTGCTCCTTGTTGACTCTTTGACCGGACGGAAGAAATTCGAAGTGCAACACACCATGATAATCAAAGAAAACTGTTAACATAAGCTTGATTTTTACTTTTCGTGGTTTCGGCTGAACTTTGCCACGATATTCCACCGATTTATCACCTGTTTCTGGGTCTTAAGCATAAATCCAAGACTCATCGCCAGTAATACAAGTAATACGTTTCATGACATCCTAGTAGTCGGAAAACATTGTTTCACAGACGTTAACGCGACGCTGTGTTTCGAAAAAATTTAGTGTTTTTGGAACCAATAGTGGTTTCACTTTTCTTAGACCAAAATGATCTTTCAAAATGTTTTCACTGATCCTTCCGATTCTCTGATTATTAATCGTCGTTCCTCAAGCACCAATTTATTTATTTTAAAACGTGATAATTATCAGTTGATGTTTTTGATGTGCGTTCTAGACGTGGTTCGTTGTCAACCCTCGAAAAAAATATTTAGACGAATGAGTTCTCGCGTCAAATTTACATTTAAAAGTCTTACTATTTTTTGCCCACAGTAGTAAGTAAGTGTCTATCGAGCTCACTTCGAAAATATCCTCAGCGCATTGCTCAGCATACCATCATAACTCAATACTAAGCAACTTCAAGCACTTTCCGCCTGCAAAAGAACTCCAATTTCATTTTCTTAGCCGTCTTTGTACAACTCGGCAAATAAGAATTCATTTTCTTTTAGATTTCCCATTTTCCCTACAATTTCTACAGCGAAATCTTATTGCAAAAGTTAGCGAAGGTAAAAAAGCAGGAATATATTTTGCTTGTAGCAGCTTTGTGCTCTACCTTCAACTCCAGCAGCGACAACTACAAAAAATGTGCTCGTACCTAGGTATGCAAGCACTGCGATGGTGTGCGGGTATATGTCCACTCGAGCTGTCTTCGGTGGGTGTGCAAATGAAGTTTGACTTGCATATGTATCGCATGTGCCTTTACCCTTGTCAAGGACTTTTGTAGTCGTTACTGTTACTTTACTTCTATGATTTTTTCGTTTTCTTTTTCTGCAAAAATTAAATAATACGTGTAATGAAAAGTTTTATTTTTTGCAACTTTTTACTCGCTTTGTCCACAATTTTTTCGCCTTTGTTCTGCTCGTTGCATTCCCACTGCTCATTTCTTTTGCTTGCAGCTTTCTTTTCGCTGCAGTTTTGTTTCCTTTTAGACATTTCTTTAGCTTTTTTCTTTTCTTTTATTATCTTTTCTTTTACTTTTGTCCCACTTGCAACATATTTGCCGTCGTTGGTGGTGGTATGGATCGCTTCATTTGAATATAACCTTAGTCACTTGGCCATATGTACATAGACATCAGTGTCTTATTCGTGCATAGATACATAAGTATAGCTACAGCTGTATATATGTATATATTTATATGTTTGGTCATATGTACATTACCACTTGCCACTAAGCATTCATTGCTCTTACCACTCCATGCAGTATTTGCTCGTACTTGCGCCTGCAATGCTGTTTGATTTCGTATGCAACCCTCTGGTGCCATTACTTATTTGTCCACCCTTATAAAATTTATACATATATATATATACATAATTTTTTTTTTGCAACTTCAGAAACTTGTGCAAGTCACACTCGTTAGTTTGAGTATTATTCTACGGCATTTAGAACATTTAACTTTACGACTTTTTTCAGACAATTTCGTGTGTTTTTTCGTTAATCATTCGCCTTCTCGCTCAATTCAGTCAATTTAATCAGAGTTGTTGGTTTTTTCATGCTACTGTTTGTTGTAAGGAAATAAATCTATTAGAACTTTTTGGTCTATTGCGGCAATAGTAAACCGCAGTGCACGTGTACCTATTTCCCTTAAGGCCAATTTAAAGTTAGTGACTCATAACACATTATTTTACGATCTCCTAAGCTATCTCGGTACTGATTCGGACACAGAAAGACTTCATTACTGAATATATTGTCGAAGCAGGAAAAATGTCGAACATATGCTTTCAAGACTTAATTAAAGCTTATTCTTTTCAATCAAAGGGATCGTCGCTTTCTTCGAGCTCCTAAGTGGTCTAATGAGTTCAAAATATGAATCAGAACATACCAAGAGCAGCCAGCTTCTTCTCCACCGGTTCTCCTCAAGGGAGTTAAGGTTTTTTTCTTCCTGTGTTTCGACCAACGGGTACTGAATTGAAAAAACTTCAAAGCTGGAGTGTTCTCTTCCATCCGGACAACATGATCTAACAAGCGTAGCCTCTGTCCCTTGATTCGCTGAACTATGTCAATATAGCCGTATAACTCATAAGCTCATCATGACTGTAAATGTCCGGCAAAACTTTTCTTTCGAACACTCCTAAGGCCGAGTCGCCAGATGAGGTCATTGTACATGCCTCCGCACCATATAGCAGAACGGCAATGATGAGAAAATTGTACAGTTTGCTCTTTGTACGTCGAGAGAAGAGTTTACTTTTCAATTGCTTACTCAGTTCAAAGTTGCACCTTTTGATAAAAGTGATTCTGCGTTGGATTTCAAACCGCTACAGTGCACTGAACAAAAGAGCATAATATCCATTTTTTTAATATTTGCAAAAAAAAAAATTATCCGATTTTGGATTCATATTTCGAAATTTCAAATCGATTGGTTGACCATTTTTCAAAACTTTCAAGCTCTAAAAAGTTGATTTTAGAAAAACGCATTTGAAAAAATCTCTCGCCCGGAGCCTGAAGGAGAACTACTTGCTTTAATGGCTTATGAATAATAGAAGACGTTGGAGTTTTCTTTTAAACTTTTAGAAAACTCGATATTTTGAACCGTCTAACCCTGTTGTTCCACTCATAATACAAACTAAAAGGAGACAACACTATCCACTTAATTCAAACTCTTGTAAAGCTGATTAGTTCTCATTTGCTAAAAAAACTATTATTTCCTTTACTTATTTCCTTAACTGCCTGCAATCAACGTAGAAATTTACCCAAAACTACAGCCACTATGAAGTTCAAAAAACTTCGCTGTCATGAATCAACTCAAACCGATAAGAAACGCTGCTTACGCCGCTAATGCTTGCAACTAGAGAGCAAAGTGGGAGCATGCTCAAAATAATGCGCAACATTTACGAAGTTGATGCAAATACATGCCTCGCAACAACTTTACCAACGCGCACAACGGTGCAGTTGTTTCTTATTATTGCTTCTTCCTCTCCTTATTTTTCTTCATAATAACAACGTTATCAAGATACCCGGCACAATGAAAGGCACCGACAACAAACTCGCCGTGAATCAATTTGTGTAAAGCAGCAAGCAGAAGATGCAGTTGTGTGAATTACTTTGGAGCAGAAATGGAAAGGATGTTGCCATTGGTGTAAGCAAAACTGAAGTGCGCACAGGCAAACACAAATAAAAGTGACGGGCGGAGAAGGAACCAACACGGCCACGGCAACGGCAACTTGCGCTATTGGCAATGACAGCGACAGCGTTGAGAGTGTAGCATTTACTATATACTAATGTATATACAGCTTTTATATACATGCTGCTGCTTATACACTATATATCTGCTTATGCATGTCCTTGCACACTTTACAATAATCAGTTGTTTGCCACCGAAAAGTTGCCGCCTTACGCCACGCAGCCAGCATAGGAATGTGGCACGTACGAGCATCGCACTCAAGCATAAACTTGATGCTTTCGCTGTTTGCTGATTATGCAACGGAAAAAGTTTGACTCCCAAGTCCTTCGAAGTGAAAGAAAATAACGGAGATAAGCATGCAAAAGATGCCAGCAATGATAGTGAAGCGCTGCTGGCACAGTAACTGAAATCGAGGTTTCCGCTTCTATGCATCCTTGCAGCCAAATGTGTTCCTGCAGTTGTTTTTGTTATTGTTGTCAGTTGTTGATGCAATTGTAACGTGTTACCGAAAGAGCTCATTATTTAGCGCACGGGCTTTTCTGAATGTGAGTTGCGTTGTTTTTTTTTTGTTAAGTATAATATAAGGAGTAGTTGGACTGAGATCAACATAAAGTTTTTGTAAGGAAAACTTTTTCAGCAGCTGAGATATCTTCACGTAATTTTGCAAGGATTATTATTCAATGCAAAAGCTTAATCTGCGAAAAAATTATTCAGATCGAAACACTCTAGCATATGTCTGCCATACAAACTGATCAATCAAATTCAAGATTTCTTAGGAACAACTTTTTTATTAGACACATAATTTTGCGTGGATTATTATTTAAGGCAAGAGTTTAATCCGTGAACAAATCATTCTGATTGGATCGCTATAGCATATAGTTGCCATACAAACTGACCGATCAAAATAAAGTCCATGTATGGAAAAGTTTTTTATTTCATGAGATAACTTCACGAAATTTAACATGGAGTATAGTCCAAAGCAACGCTATATCAACGCTATATCTGAATATATTATTCAGATCGTACCAATATAGCGTATAGCTGTCATACAACCTAAGCGATCTAAATAGATTTATTGTATGGAAACATTTTTGTTTGTGAAGCGGATTATAGCTTCATTTCAAGATTAGTATGTACATATTTAAGAAAATAATGCAAAATTTAATATATTCAAATTAAGTCTTTCCTCACCTCGCCTAGCAATCAATACAAATAATTCTAAAATTCTAGGCTCATTTGCAGCACTTTTTATCTATGAAACTATGAAATCTGTTATTTACTTGAATGATTACAATAAATGTTTAAATTTTCTTTTATAGAAGAACTTACAGTATTCTATATACATAAGTACGTATATAACAATGCAACACCCACTTGCGGCACGTACCTGCGAATCAGATTTTTTATTATGTCTTCAATTAATTACTAAAAAACTACTCACCGGAAATTCCACTAAATCAGCTTTCCTGGAAATACATCCTTCAGTTTTGATAGCACAAGTTTTCGGAATAAGCACTCCTTCTTCACCCGCAACACATTTCGCACCTGCCCTTTGCCTAACAATTTTGCTGAGCCTCTTATGCGCCCGCAAGATAACGCCCGTTTACATTTTTCACTCACTTTCGAAAGAAAACACACACTTTTAACGTTCTAATTAAGAAAATTCTGCACTTATTGTATTTTAATAAAGAAATGCACACTTTTTAGAAACTATTGTAAATTTTGATAAATACTCTTTACTCGCGCCAACGGAAACTGACAGCTGTGGGTGGAAGCTAACAAGGGCGACAACTGCGCAGAGCTGCATTTGGTTTAAAGAATTTTAAGGGAAGTAATGTATGTTTGAATGATTTTTTTTATAACTCAACATATTTTTCAGTTAAAGTAAGACTATAGGAATTTGTGTTTTTATATTTTATAAAGATTTAGTTAATTTTGTTTAATTTGCGAACCTAAGTGCACCCTGCATTAACTCTTGCACACATCAGCTGGTAATCAACACTGATATATTAATGATTTAACAGATGTTAGTAGAAACATTTTATTATATTTGATATAAATTTAAAGATTTATAAAACTCTTTTCTTTAAAAATATGTACTACTTAAAGTCTTTCGCTTTTGAAACAAACCAGATAGCGTATATTTTCTTTATTTTAACATTTTTATACAAAATTAATACAGACATTTTTGTAGTTTTTATAAAATATATAGTTATTGAAATTGATTTTTATTACCATTTTTTTTAAATATATATTTCTTTTAAATTATGCACTAATGTTTTTAATAGACACATCTCCTAAATTCACTCAGCTGATGTCAACGATATTATATTCAGTAGCTCGTGTGTTAACGAGTTCTGAAATATTCTCTTAAACTAAAACAATAAGATATTTAAGACTTAAACCTTAAATTGTTTAAAAGCCCCCTTCTGGTTAGGCATCCGGTTAGTCATCAGTTAGTTATCCGGTTAGTATTCGGTTAGTCATCCGGTTAGCTATGTATATAATTCAATGCAAACACAAACACATTTTAAATATCCTAACTATTTTGTTATTGATTTTGTTGCATAAATTAGTTGATTTACGCATATTTTATAAAAACTAAATTTCTTTATTGAAGCTATAAAAACATTGTTGAAAAATATTTTTAAATTTAATAGGATTTTTTTTAATTCCCTTATTTAATTTTCAGTAAAGCAATTTGAAAAATACTTTAAAAGTTTATTTAATTTTTTTGCAATATATTTACTGAAATTTTAGACTACTGTTTTTTTACTTAAAAAAAAAAATTTAAATTTATTGGATTATTTTTATTTTTAGCATTACGTCTACATTAAAATGCTTCAATAAAACTTATTTTATTATATCCTATTATATATTAACTAATATAACATGTTCACTTTTTTAAATTATTTTATCATAAATTTGAATTTAGCAGCAACACCCTATTCTAATTTATTCTAATATCAATAAGAGCCTTAGCCGGCAACTCTCTCTTATGTCAAGTTTCCGCCGCCATTTGAACAGTTCCGATCAAGTCCGACGCGAGTGTAAAATTTATGGAAAATTACAATTTTAGTGTAAAAAGTGTGAAAATAAGATTTTTCAATTAGTTTATTGTATTTGAGTAAGTAAAAGTAAAATATGTTATAGTTCGATGTTTTCCCCAGTGTGTGTTTGCCAAAGAAATCAGTGAGCAATCGCCGTCGGCTTCGTAAAGTCTTTAATATGGGAGTATATGTGTTTGTGTGAAATATCAGCGCATTTAAGCACAAAGCTTTTAAAAAGTAGAAATATTTCAGGCTCTATTGCTTCGTGTACCACAATTTTAAGAGGTGAGCGCATTTAAATAAACAAAGTAACATATTTAATTGAAATTATCGCATTCCGTTCTAGACGTTTGTATGAGTTGCATCAGCCAAGAAGCTAGCAAAAGCGCTTTGCTTTTGTTTTTGTGCAAAATTTAATAACTGCGCCACCTGTGTGTCCTTAGCTAGAACTTCCGGCTAACTAATAGGCGATAGTGGGCGATCTTTAGTGCAAGGTGATACATTAGTTAGATTTCTTTGATTCATCGATATGATGCAGTTACTAAAGTAACATACACATAAAGATGTATCATTGAAGCAGAGAACGTTCTCTGATTGAAGGTTATATTAGAACATATATGTACATACATATGTATGTACATATATTAGATATCATTTTCAATATCGAGTGTTTAGAAGCAAAGAATTATCGTGAGAGTAGTGAAACTCAGTGCAAAAAAAGAAATTTATGTCATTAGAACACAGTTCTATATGTAATAATGTACATACATACATACATACATATGTATGCATATGTACTTCATAAAAATTTATATGCCACTTAGACCGCGGTGCAATCCTCATTTACATATCTCAAATCAAAATTTATAATCATATAAACAAATCATTCAAGGAAAACTGATTCAGCAATCTGGGCTATGGTCATAAAAAACTTTTTCGGCGGCAAAATAACGGTTTTTGGAAAAAAATATAACACTTATCTCGTGAATTTATGGGTTACGTCAATCTAGGGCTCTACTAAGTGCTTAACTTTGACCATTTATTGCTGGAGCAAAGAAAACGGACTATAAATTCTCTTTTACAGGCTTTATTTTATATGGTTTTGAAAGTATAGAAACATTTTTGAGACCAACCGGCGACTATGTCATTATCACCTTTTTCAAGAGAGTTCTCACTCTTCTTTATTCTTGTGAAAATCGCACGTACACTTTACTATCTGAAGCAAAATAAAGACAAACTTGCAAAAAATGGTTAAATTTTCGACCAAAACTATAAGCAGTAAATTATCTCAAAAATAATAACAACGAATTTTGTATATAATATTGATAATGTAATAAAAGTCTACAGCAAGTATGACTTCGAGAACTATCATTGCTTTGAAGCTGACTAAACGCTTCCACTTTAGATAAGGTAAGGTTACATTTTTTCACTATTCTACCTAGCGAATAATATTTTTAGGGCTCTAAAATATACTTAATGTAAAAATCACAATTTTTCAGAAATCCTAGACAATTCTAAACCTTTAAAGAAAATTTTGTGATAGAAAAATATAATTATAAGAGTATTATTTTGATATTACATAATAACATAATATAATATTGTGCAAAATTTCTTAATATTCTCAAAGTAACGGTAATCGTTTGAAATTCGAATCAAATTAATATGTGTGCCCCTTTTCTACAGCAAACGGAAACATCTAAATTTTTAATGCATAAACATATCGTTCCGCATATTCAACTCAATTAGTTATTAGGTTAGGTTCGGCACCCTTAGCAAAATTCTTCCTTCTCCACACACGCTACATTTCAACTTTAATGCTGCCAACTTCAATGTTCGCAAAATTTTTCGCCACAAAAAAGAGTGTGCCAATTTCTCCTTTTTCAACTTCGTCCTGCTTTTGCTCAGCACACATACAAGTGCATATCCAAATATATGTATATACATATATGAATATATATATGTACATATATGTATATAGTATACATGCAAAGGACATTGCCAATGCTTGCATAGGGAGGAAGTGAGGGTGGTATTTGCCTGCAATAACCACTCGTACACCAGCTGCAACTTGCCACCGCTGGCAGTGCAACTCGGATTCTGCCATTTACTTGCACTACGGTAAACAAGCTATGTGTTTGCTGCCACACTACACCCACCAACTTTCCACAAACTTTTCATGCGCTCTTTCACTTTCATATTCTGCATATTGCATGCGGGCGCTCTGCTGCTGAAACTTCATTTTTGTGCTGCTGCTGCTTCTACTTTTTGGTCTTCATTTTTTTTGCTTTTATGCTTGTCACTTTACTTTGTATACTTTTGCTTTTTGCAGTTTGCTGCATTTCAACATTTTTTTCTTGTTTTTTTTTTGTTGCTATCTTACTACACTTACACCAACATGCTGTTGTATATGCTTGTGTACGCGTGTCTTCTGCTTTTATTTTGCATTCCACTTTATCCTTTTTTGTGGAACAAAGCATTTTTTTGTGTTGGTAGGTCAATGCACGTACAAAAGCCACTTTTCAAGTTAACTTTGGCTTTTTCTCCACATTTTGTTTTCCTTACTCGCTGCAGTTTTGTTTGTTATTTTTGTTTTTGCTATATTTTACTAAAGGGAAAAGTGTAAAATAAGAAGTGCATACATAGCAACGAGCAAAAATCATGCCAAAGGATAGAGAGCGCGCGCATTTGAATAGAAAGGAGTTTCAATTGTATGACGCGCAGCTCAAATTAACAAAATGTAGTGAAGCGTTGCCGGCATTGCTGTCGAAGCAACAAAAAAAGACAAAACAAGTCGCTTGTAGTACGTGCGGAACGAAGCGCAGGCACAAAGTGCGCGTAAATTCTGAAATGTGCGCGCGTAGAGGTCGCAGGATGTAGCGAGTGGCGTTGAGGATGAGCAACGGTGCAGTGCAACAGCGGTGCCTGACGTTTGCAACAGCGGTTCTCATATATCTATATGCGAATATATGTATACAACTATGCAACATTTGGCATGCCACAAAAGCAACATGCACTTTCAGGGCTTCCAGCGACTGCCAAGCTTTGTAATTGGCGTTCGAGCTGTGCCAGGATAGCGCTCGAGTTCGGTTTGTGCGCGGCACACACATACAAACACACCTATACCGCTTCGCATATATTTGTCTTACTCGAAAGTTTAAATAAAATTTCATTAGTTTGAGTGTGCGCTTCAAATTGTGGCGTGTTGTGGCGGTTAGAGTCGTTGGGGGCTGGTGTGCGTTCGCAAATGCAAGGATAATAGTTGGCAGAAGTTTGACATTGCTGCACATGAAGATGACTTTGCTGCGCAAATGCTCCGTTGTTGCTGCATTAATTTAATACGCTCGCATTGGCGCGTCCGCGTGTAATTTCGCATAAATTAAAGCAAACTTTTTACACTTTTTCTTTTATAATTTTTTTTTTTTTGCTCCACACTTATCCTTAGCCCAAGTACGCTTTGTAGTAGTACATGTGTATTAGCGTTTTCTTTTGTAGCATAATTCAGTGGTGTGGCTTTCGCGAGATAACTGCATTTGCGTCGTATTGTGTAGTTGGTTGCCGTTTGAGTTGGAAATAGGAAGTTAAGCATGGCTTTAAGCATTTTGTGAGGGCTCACATTGCTGCTGAGGCTTAAGTGGCTAAGGAAAATGTGTCTGAATTTCGCGAGAAAAAGTCTGTTGCAAATTTTAATTATTTTGCGCTCTTTGTACTGGATTTAAAATGTTTCACGCAGCTTTATAATGGAAAAATGACTGTAATATTTTTATGTTTCAAAATATATTTGATTATCACATCTGTGCAACATATGCGGTTGAGCTTATATTTCCGTTGAAAGTGAGGTTTTTATTATTATTCTACAAAGAAAGTCTCAGTGACCTTTATAGAAAGTAGCTTAGAAGCATTTTCTTTCCATTAAAATAGTTAAAGGTTAGGCATTATCTTTTAAGCGATTCATTGGCCTTTAGTGGGCGTAGTTTACTCCAAAAACCACAAGCCACAAATTATTTATTCCATTATCTGTAACCGAGTGTTATATTTTTATAAATTTATAATACATTTTCCAGCGGTTTCAGATTTTTTTTCGTTTCTTTTTGCTTTTTTTTCTTAGTTAATATTCTTGATTAATTTTGAAAAATATGCCTTTATTTTGAAATATAGAGATCTCCACTTACGGTAACTCTTCATAACCCTCTGCCATTCTAGCCTCCTAAACTGACTTTAGTGGTTCTTCTAGACTAGAAATAAAAAATTTTGAATTTTTTGAAAAAAAAATTTATTTTTTTAACTTTTTGAAGAAAATAATTTAATTTTTTGATTTTTTTCTTTTTTCAAAGTGTAAGGCATTGAATAAGAAACGAAAAAAATCTTGTTTTACTCTCACTGAGGTATAAATATTATTTAAAACGTTTTGGAGAATGGAGTTTTGACACAAAAAATATAACAAATTCTGAAAGAAAACGTGCATCTTCAAAAATTAATCAGATTAAGTGACAAAATTGTATTTCTGATAACAAAACATTAAATTTTCCTCTGTTCGACTTATTAATCAATAAGAATGTGACTTTAGCTAACAATCTACTTTTCAAAAATGTTGAAAATGCAAAAATACGCAAATGTGCGAAAATGTGGCAACCTTCCAAAACAACCATAAAAACTAAAATATAAAATATGCCACGATTTAATATTATTTCTCAAATTTCAAGCAAATACATACATATATTCTCAGTAAATCGTTAAAATTTATTACCACCAACGATTAATGATAATTTCGCGAACAATGAAACTACAGAAATTAATGCTCAAGCACACGCTCTATGCCACATGACACATGCGCTGCATATTTATTTCTATGTCACTAACTGTTCTACTTAGTTCTTGCAATCAGTTTTAGCATTATTGACGCCTACCATTGATGGACCGTCATTAAGATAAATTTTTACTCGCATGAGCGGGCTGCCTCTACTAATTGGTGGTGTCTGGCATATTTTATAGAATGGGTGTATGCGTGCAATACATGAGGTTGCATGCAATGTGACATCCTGGCATAAAATGCGGCTGCGTATGCATATTTTGTGACTTTCTTTTGTTTTGCTGTCATTCGCTTTTGATTTTCAATCGGCAGCCATGAGTGAAAAGGGTGTAGATAGAGGTTAGGAAAGCGTTTTCTGAACGAATTTTGGTATAGCATAAAAGCTATTATAACTTATTGATAATTTTAACTTTTTTTTCAAGTATTTCAGAATAAGTACATGCATAGAAAAGTTCTGTATAAAATTTCTAAAGAATTTTTTTCAAAAAATTGCCGACGCAAAATAGTACCTCGGCTTTTGAGAAATCGCGCTGAAATTTTGCACATGTTCTTTTCTCACTAATGAGCTGCTCATTTGAGGTTATTGCTAATATCAGAGCACTATAGCGTATAGCTGCCATACAAACTGACCGATCCAAATCGAGCTCATGTATGGAAAACATACAAACTGGCAAATCAAAAATGAGCCCTTGTATGGAAAATTTTTTATTTGGCGAGATATCTTCACGAAATTTTACCCAGATTATTTTTTTAAGACAAATCTGCAATTTACGAACATATTGTTCCGATCGAATAACGATTGCATATAGCTGCCTTACAAATTGACCAATCAAAAACGAGCTTTTGTATGGGAACATTTTTTATTTGATAAGATATCTTCACAAAATTTGGCTCTTGTGATTATCTAAGGCAACCCCATCATATCCCAAGATATTGTTCAGATCGTACCACTATAGTACAAAGCTGCCATATAAAGTGGTAGATCAAAGTCAAGCCCTTGTATGGAATTTTTTTGTATTTGACGAGATATCTTCACAAAAATTGGCACAAATTATTCTTCGAAACAAAGCTAAAATCTGCGAACATATGGTTTGGATCGGATCACTATAGCATATAGCTGCCATACAAACTGACCAATCAAAATCAATACAAAAATATTTTTATACCCTTTTATACAGCAAGAAATGAAAATGTGAAGGGTATTATAGTTTCAGTTTTCTTGTTTTTTTTTTTTTAATTATTTGGTTATATGCGCCATATCCTTTAGCTACGCACTTTTGAGGCAAGAACAAAATTAATATTAAGTTTTTGCAATGCTGGAACTTTATACAAACATACAAATGTGTCTGCGTGTAATGAATGCACATATAGAACCTTATCTCCACTCATCTAGTCTAGTCTTCTATACAAATAATTGCTACATACTCATATTACCATACATAAGTAAGTATGTATGTAATTTAATTCTGGTCCTTACAAAAGCTACGTGTATTTATCGCACATCTATAGTACACATGTACATTTGTACATACTTACATGCATTCGTACATACACACATATGCATATATGTACATAAATCTATAGACATCATACACACATGTGCATAGATAGTTAGCAAACGCACTTTTCTCTATTGCAAAAATTCGCATTCACTTCAACTCGGTCACAACAACAACAACAAAAAACAACCACACGCACTTTATATGCATACAAAATGGGGGTTGCAAATAAATTGCTTTTAATTTGATTTCAACTCAATTAAATCTACGAAATGGAATTTCAAATTAAATTTTTTTCCTTCATTCTTCACTCTTCACTTCTTGCAGTGGATTTCTTTTACGAAATACTTTCACAAACACACACTTTTTAGTTCTCCACTACGCGTGTGTGTGTATGCATTTGTAATCATTCTTTTCGTTTGTTATAAATTTTTTGCTATTGCATCCTTCCCATTGCATTCATACATACAAACAAACAACTATCTCGTGGATTTTGCTTGTTCGCTGTGCGTTTAGTGCAAAGGGTGCTTACGCTTTTGTAGCGCAGTTTGTATAAGTGTGTGTGTGTGTGTGTATGTGCAAAAATTGCTACAGATGCGCTCAGCAAAATTCCAAATTGACTTGATTAAATTTTTATTTATATTTATGGTATTTATTTAGTTTTTTTTTCTGCCACATTTTCATCTATGAGTGCGTTTAATTTAGTTACGTTCCTAATTGCTGTTAAAGATGAAGGAGAAAATCGTGGGTTCAATAATTAGAGCGGTATCTCTTCCTAGTTTTACTCGCATAATTCTTAAAGAATATACCAAAGGTTTAATAGTCGTGGAGTATTCATACGCTATGCATGTAAGAAATTACTTAGCTCATTTTTTTACAGCTTGAGTTACATTATTGGCGTTTTATTAAGGATCCCTACCTTTTTTGAAAATATAATATAGCCTATGTTCGCCGAAGAAAGTGTAGCTTTCGTATGAAAAATTACTTTTTCATATCAAATCTTTCCTCTTTACTAATATTACGGAAAACATTTTTACATAACAGCGCATTATAACATGTGATCAAATTTGACCCGGACTGGAAAGTAAATACATATTCATGCATTATAGATAAAAAAAAAAATTAAATGACAGCGCATATAACATGTGATCAAATTTGACCCGGACTGGAAAGAAACTACATATTCACGCAATTTAATACAAATCTGAATTATATTATTATACGCTAGAATGTAGTAACACCCAATTTTCAATGTACTTTAAAAAATTTTTTTTTGAAATTTCTTCGAAGTTTTCAGTAGTTAGTTTCTTTCGCTGAAACATTGCCCTGTAACCCTTAGTTTGATTTTTTTTGTTGTCCGCCCAACATTTCGGCTTTGAAAAATACCATTAAAAATTTACGGTCTACAAATACTAATTGATTACAGTTCAGTACCACTATAATTTTATAATTAGCTTTTGAAAAGTAAGCTTCGGCAAAAAAGTCGGTCAATATCTTGTTACAGCGTTCGGTATTGATGCTAACGGCATTCCCTGTCTCATTTTGAAAGAAATAAGGCCCGATGAAGCCGCCAGACCACAATCTGCATCAAATGGCTAATTTTTGGGAGTGTAATTACGTTTCTTGAACCACACGAGGACTTGATTTACCCTAACAGCACAATTTTGGTTGTTTACGAAGCCATTAAGTCGAAAATGGGCATCATCTGATAAGATGATTTTTCGCACGAGAATTTGCAAATTTTCGGAGAACGAGAATTTGAATAATGAAATGGCTGCCACGAGTTGTTAAAATCACGTCATCTCTATTGGTACACAGAAATTGGTCTTATTTTACATTTGAAGAAGCTTACCGTGAAAATATATAATTTTTCAACTCGGTAATGAATATCTTCAAGGTTCTCAATGCGTTGTGGGATACGTTGAGGCTTTCCAATTCTCGAAACATTAGTCAGTTGAGTCAAAATGGTTTCCCCAGAGTCGTCGTTTGAGTTTGCTGAATAGTCAGCAGTCAAACGGAACTAAATCAGACGAATACGATGGTTGCGGAACGATATTGGTTGAAAATTTGACGAAAAACTCACGAAGAATCAATGCAGTTTGCGACGGTGCTTTATTGCAGTGCAAAATCCAAGAGTTGTCGACCCATAAATCCGACCTCTTTTTACAAATAACTTCACGCAAACGCCGCATAACACTCAAATGATATTCATTTTTACAGTTTGACCAGTCGGAAGGAATTCGGAGTACACTAAACCTCGATAATCGAAGAAAACTGTCAACATAGCCTAGATTTTTGATCTGCTTTGACGCTCACCTCTCACCTTTACCACGATATTCGTCCAATTGATTATCTATTCATCTGTTTACAGGTCCTACGCATAGATCCAAGACTCATGGCCAGTAATAATACGTTTCATGATGATTAATGTGATTAATCTGAAAATTCTAATGCAACTTTATATGGGCTAAAAATAATATTTACAACAAAAGAAGCCTTAAAGCAATAATTGTATATAAAACTCAAAAATTATCTTTAAGATGTCTAATTAACTTCAGCCGACTGAAGCTACTTAAGCTTATGGCCACAATTATATTTCCAGCCAATTTTTAACCCTTCAAAGTGTGTCAGAGCACAAACGAAAGCTCCAATAAAAAGTAAACCACCGGTATTTAGCGGCTTTAATTAGGAAATTCCAAAATCTATTTGATTGCAAACCCCCCTCTAACGCTACCGCACACAAACAGCAAACAATTAAATTTTAAAGGACATAAAAGGACATGGCAGTGGATTGCGGTTGAACCCTTTTTGTTGTCATACAAAATTACACAAATACAACGAAATGTATGTACGCAAGTCGCCTGCTCGATGAGCAACAGTTGAACTTGACCTTGAGTTTGCTGAAGAGCTTTTTACACGCAAACAAAAGCACACATTTACAAGTGGCACAAACAGACATACAACAAATATATTTGTGCTGTTGCACTGTACCTACGACAAAAACATTTTGTTACAACCAATTTCACTGTGACTAATAGGAATATACGGATAAATACGGATAAATATGCGTCAACACACACACATACACAGATACTTAAGTAGAGGGTATTAAACAAAGCATCGAAATGCTCATAAGTCGAACACAAGAGAAATTGGGCTGCCTGCCACACAGACTCCCTCGTCGCTGACATTGAAATCGTGAGGAAAATGTTGATTAGGGCGCTTGTGACGAGCAATGACGATGAGTCTAACTGGGCGCAAATGCACACACGCACACATGTTGGCAGGAAATTGTGAATCGCATGCGAAGAAATACACGATAGGTACGCATGAAGTGCCCCAAAACGCAAACAGGAACTCACCCTTAAATGTGGAAAACATAGAAATGCTGTGGGCTTAGGGTGGAAAATGCGCAAACACATACACACGCATATATGTGCAGTTATATATGTGTATATATATTATAGATTTCATTACAACCATTGGCTGCAAGAGGCAAGGCGCGGGGGAAACCGCATGAAAATTGACAAAATTTGCGATTACGAGCAGGCGGGCAAGCGTCTAACTGCTGCGCTCTCTCTGAACTCCTGCCATAAGCGGATATGAATCATAAATGAGGAAATACCCTGTGACGCATTTGCTAAGCTTCGCGTGGGTGGTTTTCATATACATACATACATACATGTGTGTGACGCGCCAAATTCGACGAATGTGCGCGACTGTGCGTGTGATTCTTTGGAAAATCATAAAGTTTATGCATTTTACACATTTCAAGGACATCAGCTAATAAATTTGAGTCAACAAAAGTACGCGCATAAAAGTTTGAGACACTTCACTACTGGAAAATTATGGCATACGGACGGTGTATGTGTTGCATTTAATGAGGGCTATGCATTAAACGATTTATTTTGGGTGCAAGCACGTATGCATAATCTCTTAAATGTTCAGAAAATGTGGCTGCGTAGCAGTGCGTGTGTGTGTGTGTGTGTGTGCAGGTCGAGGATACCGCCAGTAAGGCAAATTAACGCTTGAATTGCTTAAGCAACCCACACGACTGCAGACACTTGCAACACAAACAAAAACGCACAGTTTCCCCTTATGTTGCAAGTGCATGCATTGCGTTGCAATGGCGTTTAGTAAGTGCACCCCAAGCTTTTTACGCTTAATTCAACATAATTTTAATCTATGCTAACCTTGAAGTGGAATTTTTCTAGTAAACGCACACATTTAAGGTGCGTAATTTGGGTTAAGCAGTCTGAAAATTGTTTTTTTATTTAAAAAAATATTAGTAAAACTATTGAAAGCAGCTAAAAAGTTGTAAAATCAATGGGAAGTGCATTTACCATATCACAAAAGGGTATACAAAATATTAATATTGATATTTTTATGGCAGCTATATGAGAATTTGGTCCGATTTAAACAATTTCTTCAGATATTGTCGCAATATCTTGGCTACTGATTCAAGCCAAATTTCGTGAAGATATCTTGTCAAACAAAAAAGAGTTCCATACAAAGACTTGGTTTGGATCGGTCAGTTTGTATGACAGCCATATGCTATAGTGTTCCGATTTGAAAAAATTTTACAAATATTATAGCATTATCTCGACAAGTGATTTAGGCCAAATTTCGTGAAGATATCTTGTTAAACAAAAAAGTTGTTCATACAAGGACTGGAGTTTGCTCATTCACTTTGTATGACAGCTATATCCTATACTAGCCCGATCGGCACAATTTCTTTTGAGATAGTATCAATACCTTGGATAATAGTCTGTGCCGAATTTCGTGAAGATATCTTGATAAACATAGAAGTTTTTCCTGCAAAGACTGCAGTTTGCTCCGTCACTTTGTATGACAGCCATATGCTATAGTGATCCGAACAGAACAAATTTTTCAGACATTGTACCATTGTCTTAGATAATAGTCCACACCAAATTTTGTGAAGATATCGTGTCAATTTAGAAAGTTTTCCTTACAAAGACTTGATTTCATCGTGCAGTTTGTATGGCAGCTACACGCTATAGTGCTCCGATATGGACAGTTATCACAAATAAGTAGCTTCTTCAAGAGAAAAGTATATGTGCAAAGTTTCAGACCGTTGCCGCAAAAACAAAATTTAAAAATTAAAATTTTAAGTCTGATAATGGCCCTGTAATATTTTCGGTGTTTTTAAAAGAAGTTCTTCTTAAAATATGTAGATTATAATTAAATACATATATGCATAAAACATTTCCAAAGCTTCAAGAAATCATAACATTTTTTATTTTATAAAAAAATCCTGAAAATAATTAAGAAAGCGGAATCCTAACCTTACTTCCCTTTAAAATGCCATTTTACGCTATATTTGCCACAAATTAGTTAGTTCGTGCCCTAAATGATAAAATAATGCGTGTGACAGTTAAAATGCCATTCGAAGCCACCCCATACTCATATTTAATTTGTGGCAAACACCTTCCCTGCACTCGGGTTTAATTGTGCCGAAATGTCAGTCGTAAAGCGCCAGCCAGCGGTTTAATCCGCTTTTCATTGACGCCACGCCGTTGACGCGCAAAAAATATCAAAACACAGCAACAACACAGCATTTAGAGAATAAGGCAACATAAAAATTTGCAGGGGTAACACTTTTTTTGGCATTACCTCTTTTGCAATTTGCGCTCGTTAGTGACTAGTTAAGCAGCAGTGCGTTAC
Organism: Bactrocera tryoni; assembly: GCF_016617805.1. Taxonomy (NCBI): domain Eukaryota; kingdom Metazoa; phylum Arthropoda; class Insecta; order Diptera; family Tephritidae; genus Bactrocera; species Bactrocera tryoni. The sequence goes on along the minus strand of NC_052503.1, from coordinate 21,456,027 downwards.
TTGTGTTTTCGGCGGCACTCGAAAATGTGTGCAAATCATTCATTTGGAAATGCTCAAACAGTCAACAAACAAACAGTCCGGTAAGCGCCCCTCAGCGACTGACAACCAACCAGGCAGGCAGGCAGGCAGGCAGGCAAGCAACCAAGTAGGCCAGCCACCAGCCCACCAACCCGCCAGTCCAACCGACAGCGGCGCAGCAAGCAAGCAACCTACACGCGATGCTTGTGTGGGTGGCTTATAATGTACGTGCCACAAATCGAGGTCAAGGACACCCACTTGGCTATTCATGTGCACACTTGCAATTGTAATTGTAAAAAAACACAGCATAAACACACACACACATATAACGGAAAAAATGGCAGGGTTTTCTTTTCAATTATTTGATTTCTCTGCTACTAATTGCACTGATGCAGCTGAAATTGTGAGGGAAATTTTGAAAGAGTTTTTTTTTTTAATTTATTTTGGTTGGTTGGACGGACACAACGGTGGCTGATTTTGTTGCAATATTGTTGGAAATATTACATTTTAATTATTGTTAGCATTTATGGTAATGACTGCTCAGCATTATTTGGTGCTTCATTACGTTAATTGTTCGTGGTTATTGAGGCACTCAATCGATACTTACCATTAATCTTTCTTGCCGCTATAATAGATATTGATAGATACGATTATGTTGTGCTGAATTTGCCCGAAAATGGGGTTAAATTTTAAGGCAAATGAAGGATAAGGTTGTCAAAGGTACAGCTGAAAAAATTAGGCTCTTAAACCGGGATTAAATTTGGATTGAAAATTGAAGACTTCTGAACAAAATTTTAGCTATTCTATGATTTTAGTACAGGGCTGCGAATTTTTTAATTGAACTTTTAACTTTTTAGGTCTTCGATGTTTGCCTCGTCACAATTGGGTCAGTTATATATAGCTTTTTGGCTTATATAAAGTCAAATTAATCGTTAGAGGCTCCGGTTCTAGCGAAATCATACTCTATCTATCACAATGGGGATAATTCCTGTTTTAGTATTACCATATGCACACTTGCAATATCTAATGTTCTCAGGGTTCCTTAATGAAGACGTCAACTGCAGAAGGGGTATTTACATAGTTTCCTGTCATTCAATTTGTTTTTTATTTTGTACAATGAATTTTCCAGCTATATACTATGACTCATCAAATGTTGTTTATTGTTGTAGCGGCAGAAAACTTATCAGATGTAGTCATCGTCAACCCTTTATCACCATATAGGTGCGGGAATGATGAGTAAATTGTAGAATATGATCTTTGTTCGTCGAGAGATGACTTTACTTCTCAATTGCTTATTCAGTCCGAAGTAGCACATCTTGCCAAGAGTTATTCTGCGTTGTATGTCGAGCCTAACGTTGTTGTTGGTGTTAATACTGATTCCAAGACAGACGAACTTACATATCTACGACTTCGAAATTATGATTGTCAACAGTGACGTAGCCAGCTCGCGAGTGCGAAGCTGAGTGTGACCAAACAAACGACGACAAGAGATATTTCGTCTTGCCCTCCTTCACTTCTAGATCCATTTGCTTCGCTTCATTATCCTCATTTGGTATCGAACGGCTCGGAGAGTTTCCCCCCGATCCTGACGCAGCTTTTGGTTTTATTTAACGTCAGTTTCCACAATCGTAGTAGTTGCCAAATTCAGACATAGAGGGCAGCAAGCATAAGGCAGCTCTTTTTCATGTTGTCAAAAGCAGCTTTAAAATCGACGAAGAGGTAGTTTGTGTAAATCCTATAATCTTTCACACAATACGCTCGACATAACCTTATGAGCGATGTTGAGTATGCTTATCCCGCGGTAGTTGGCGCAGGTGTGGGGTCTCCCTTTGTATGGATAGGGTAGAGTCCGCCCTATTTGAATAGCACGTCCGGCAATTCATCGGCCCCCGCCGCTTTAATGTTCTTCATGGTCGTCTTCTCCATCGTCATCGATTGGGAAATCGGAAAAATCTACCAAAGAACCAAAATAAAAGACAATAAATTTTGAGGTTAGGTATTCGAAAATTTTTAGTTTTTATGCCGAACTATTGTTATTTACATAAAATAAGTTTATGTACTAGTGTAGAAATAGGTATACTAAATATACATATGTATACTTTTTATACTCTCGCAACAAAGTTGCTAAGGAGAGTATTATAGTTTTGTTCACATAACGGTTGTTTGTAAGTCCCAAAACTAAAAGAGTCAGATATAGGGTTATATATACCAAAGTGATCAGGGTGACGAGTAGAGTTGAAATCCGGATGTCTGTCTGTCCGTCTGTCCGTCTGTCAGTCCCTCCGTCCGTGCAAGCTGTAACTTGAGTAAAAATTGAGATATCATGATGAAACTTCCATAAGAAGGTTAAGTTCGAAGATGGGCAAAATCGGCCCACTGCCACGCCCACAAAATGGCGAAAACCGAAAACCTCTAAAGTGTCGTAACTAAGCCATAAATAAAGATATTAAAGTGAAATTTGGCACAAAGGATCGCATTAGGGAGGGGCATATTTTGACGAAATTTTTTTGGAAAAGTGGTCGTGGCCCCGCCTTCTACAAAGTTTTTTGTACATATCTCGGAAACTGCTATAGCTATGTCACCCAAACTCTATAGAGTCGTTTCTTTCAGGCACTTCCATATACAGTTCAAAAATGGAAGAAATCGGATAATAACCACGCCCACCTCCCATATAAAGGTTATGTTGAAAATCACTAAAAGTGCGTTAACTGACTAACAAAAAACGTTAGTAGCACCAAATTTTACGGAAGAAATGGCCAGGCTTCTTTTTAAAACTGAAAACGGGCGTGGCGTCGCCCACTTATGGACAAAAAACCATATCTCAGGAACTACTTGACCGATTTCAATGAAATTCGGTATATAATATTTTCTTAACACCCTGATGACATGTACGAAATATGGGTGAAATCGGTTCACAACCACGCCTTCTTCCAATATAACGCTATTTTGAATTCCATCTGATGCCTTCTCTGTATAATACGCGTATAAACATTAGGAACCAATGATGATAGCGGAATAAAACTTTACAAAAATACGGTATTTGAAAAATATGTAAATGACGGATAATGAAATCTCGATTATCACTTTATCATGCGAGAGTATAAAATGTTCGGTGACACCCGAACTTAGCCCTTCCTTACTTTTTTTGGTTTAAAAAGGTTACCGGAAGTTTTTAAGACCTGTTTATTCTGCTCTTTTAAAACAAAAATAAACGAATAATTTCAGTTTTGCGCCAAAAATTCTATGAATTTAACAAAATAATAATATTCTCGTCCTGGAAATGAATGACTCATAAAGCAACAACAAATTATACTGTACTGAAGGCGAGCGAATAACAAGAAGCAAATCTAACATAAGAAAGAAGAAACTGAAACAAAAATTTAAAGATAATAATTGAATGAAAGTGAAATGAAGAATGCGCTGCGAAGCTATATATATATGTATGTATGTACATATATAAACACTTAAATGTATGTATAGATAACTTTGTATGTGCAGTATTGTATTACCGACTTGGCCAGTTGCCTAAGTTGCTGACACCTCAGCACCAGCAGCGGTTTATTCCCGTTTCAGCTTAATATCCACATAAAGCGGCTTTAAAAGGACTGGTATACATATGTATTAATATATTTGCAATCGATATTATTAACAAACAAAACTATTATACTCTGCATCAACTGGTTGCAAGAGTATAAAAACATGCACTCAAATTCTGAAAAATCTATAATATGGCTCTTTATTTAGTTTTTGTTGTGATGACATTGACAAACTCAAGAAAAAAGTTAACTTCGGCTGCAGCGAAACTATAATATTTACCGCCGGTGCACTTCTTATAGCGAAAAAGGGTATAAAATGATATTAATCTTCATTTTAATCAGTGAGTAGTATTATAGTAGTTCGATCTAATAACTTTCTTCAGATGTTGTAGTGTTGTCTTGGATAATAATCCAAGCTGAATTTCGTTCAGCAAATCTCGTAAAATGAAAAAGTTTCCATACAAAAACTCGTTTTTGAGCAGTCAATTTGTATGGCAGCTATCTGCTATAGTGATCCGATCAGTACAATTTCTTCGAAGATTAAAGCGTTGCTCTGGAAAATAATTTTGGTAAAATTTTGTGAAGATATCTTGCCAAATTAAAAAGTTTCCCATACAAAAACTCGTTTTTGAGCGGTCAGTTTGTATGGCAGCTATATGCTATAGTGGTCCGATATTGGCGATTTCGACAAATAAGTAGCTTTTTGGGCAGAGAAGGGCATGTGCAAAATTTCAAGTAGATATCTCAAAACTTAGTGGACTGTATCCCGTATATACAGATGGACAAGCACACAGACAGGCATGGCTAGTCGATTCAGTACATCATTTATAATTTTTTTTTATTGATATAAATATTTTATGGGGTTTCCAATGTTTCCTTCTGGGTGTTACAAACAAAAAAAATTTGTTTGGTTATTTTTGCTTGAAAATATTATACTTGTCTAACCCCTAAATGTATGTATACATACGAGTATGTTAAGATTTTCGCTAAGTCCTTGACAAAATTGTATGAGCTCCCAGCTACTAGGTTAAAAAATTTGCACCATACGTATAAACTTAGCTATACATATGCATAAATGTGTGTTCAATCATGTTCAATCATTCATCAAAGCTTCCCTAAAATCCAAGCAAATACATATGTCCTACACACACATACATATATGTATGTATGTATAAACTCGAATAAACTTTTTATTGCCTACACTTTGTGTCTGACGAAATTTCATACGCACACATGCTTCCATTTACCCACAAAGCATCACTGCTAAGGGCTTTGCATGCGTAACTGGACCCTTCGCTGTGTGCTCATTTCGCCTTCGCCGGCTGCAGTCGTTAACTTCTAGGCTCTCATTCATACATACATTTGTATTTTTGGCGCAACATACACCAATCCACATCATAGTCGGCGCCTTTGGCTTGCTTATAATGTATGTTGTTGTTATTATTGTGTTTGTTGTTATTTCTTTGCTTATGGTAGGCGTTAGCCACCGAAATTTCCATTGACATAGGTCAGGTTTCGTCTTCGAAAGCGGCTGACAACGGCCGCCAACAACACCGCAGCCGTTGCCATTGAGAAGCTCGCTCCCCTGTCGCCATCATAAACATCATCAGCGCCAACAACATCATCATCATTGTCGTCATCAGCCTAACAGCCAGCGTCATTATGGATCATCAACTTTTTTGTGTTACTCACATTAAGTTGTTATTGTTGTTGTTGCTTTACTTTAGCCGCACAACGAAATTCATCTTCGTGCCAGCAGAAGGCTCGTCTCAGAAGCCTACCAATTTGCCGGTGTACATGTATTGCTACGCCTGTCCGTGCATGTGTGTGTGTGTGTGTCCGTGTTTGTGTGCGTGTGTCTGCTTCTGTTTACGTTGTGTTGCGTTGTGGGTTAAGGTTGCGTTTTTTGCGGTTTACCAAGTCGTGATCTCTAACTGCTGCCTCTGCGCCAAAGCCCCAATATGTGGCGCATTGTTTTTGCCGTTGCCGTTGCTTTTGCTGTTGTTGCTTTCATTTCGGTTTATAGGCCAAAAGCGCCTACAAACAAACCAGTTGAGTGAGCAACAAGTTTTGTCAGCCGTTGAAACTGTCGGCTGTCCCTTTTGGGTATTTAGCAAGCTGAAGGTGTGTGCGTGTATTTATCGTTTGTGTGTGTGTGTGTGTTCGTGCGTGCGCTTGTAACAGTTCTTATTAGACATGCAATGTCTGCGCGCTGCCTCGTTTCGGCATAAAGACCCTAGATATTATTGTTTTGCATTGTTGTTGTTGTTTTTATTTTTGTTTTTGTTGTTTGTATTATTGTTGTCGCCGTGTAATTTGCACTCAACTGTTCATATGTATATGGCAAGTGCTTTGCACAAACATACTTGTGTCCTACTAGTATTAAAAAATGCTTTGTAACCGCAAAAATGTCCCAACAACAACAACAAATGATAATAATTTTCTACAAACAAGCTGGCTAACAACCTGTGGCATTTAATTTGATGAATTGGCCTTTCTGCTGTTTGGCGGTGTAGAGTGTAGCGCCTGCACGGTTGTATTGTTATTGTTGTTGCTATTTTGTATGTATGTACATATGTACATATATGTGTATTCATGCCTTGTTGCGGCCGTTTGTAGGTTATCTACTTAAGTGGACAGGTGCTTTTCATAACCGCCACCGTTTATTAGGCCTCATTTGCATCTATCTGCCCTTCGGTCTTGCTCTCTCTGTCTCTTTCACTGCCGCTCATACTTTTAGACTGAAGTTTTCGCATGTATTCAACGTGTTTGTGTGTGTGGTACACATACATACATATATAATAATTGTTTGGCAAATTACTAAATGCTATGTTTGTTGTAATTTGTTGTCACGCAAAAACATTGCTGACATTCCTCGCTTCCACTTAATGATAGTTAATGAATTTATGCATTTTATTCGTATTCTTCTGTCAGCCGGAAGTATGTTCTGCAAAAAAATACAAATTTCTTAGAAAACTATTAATTGCATAAAAAACGAAAGTCCCTTGTCATCGTCATCGTCATCGTGTTGCATGTAAAATAGGGTTTGGTATAATTCAAATTAAATATTTCACAAAACAAAAAAATTTTCATTTTGAATAATAATAAAGTAAAATTTAATAAAAACCCACTTAATAAAGTTTTATTGCAAGAACTGTATTTCTCAAAGCTGCCACTTGTCTTGAAATTGACTTTGTTAAAAAAAAATTACGAACTTTGAATTTATAACTCTCGAAAATCAAGTATTTGACTTTAAACGCAATTTAAAAAATATGGGGTTGCCACACTTATAAGAATTTTTTTGTAAAAAAATATTTAAAAAAAAGAAAAAACGAAATTTTTAAGAATAATAAAATAAAAAACGAAATAATCGCAATTAAATAAGTTTTATTGCAAATATTTTATCTCTCAAAGCTGCCACCTTTTAAAAAAAATAAATAGAAATGTCTCAAAATAATAAATATTATGACCTGCTAGTCCATAACTCTCGAAATCCATTAATTTAACTTAAAACGTAAAGAGGTTGCCACACTTATAAAATTTATTTTTAAAAATTATTTAAAAAAAATTTTAATTTGTATAATAATAAAATATAATATAATGATATCGCACTTAATTAAGTTTTATTGCAAAAATTGTATCCTTCAAAGCTGCCACCTGCCTTGGAATTGAATTAAAAAAATAAATATTATCGTCGGTTAGTCAATAACTCTCGAAAATCAATTACTTGACTTAAAACGTTATTTAAATAATATGAGGTTGCCAAAACAAAAACTATCGATAACAAAAAATATCGATAATTTTTATTGGTAAAAAATTATCGAATTAAGCTCAATAATACTACTTTTTGCGATAAAACTAAATAATGGAATAAAAATATGATTAAGTAATTATCGATAAAAAAAGTCGCTAAAAATTCTTTTCAACCATATCTTAAATATTAAAGTTTTTTTCTCTATTCAAATGAAAAATAATTATAGAAAATAAAATTAACAAATTATCGATAAAAAAAATATCGATAAAATTTGACCGAAAAAAGTATCGATTTAAATTAAAAAATACCACGTTTTGCGTTAGAAGTAAATGGAGAATGGAGAAAATATAATAATAAAAATTATCGATAAAAAATATCGGTAAAAAGTAAGCGATTAAATTTTAAATATAAAAAATATCGTTTTATTTTTGCTTTAACTTTTGTGGTTATGTTTAGTAGCTTGCATGACATATGACCATCTGATTATCTATCTATCGATAAATTGCGATCGATTTGCGTTTTTGTTTTAATTTTTCTGATTTTCATAATTTTTTTACGATTTCCCTAGGAGAACTTATGTTGCCATTGGATATGACAGGGACTGGAAAAAAATATAAATTTTCAGGCATATTTATAAAAAACCATGTTCCTTAACAAACAAAAATATAAATTTAATTTTTTATTTTTTTTTTTTTATTAAATTTTTAATTAAATAGCAAATGTCAGTCTATTGCCCATTCAATAAACAGTTTTAATAGTTAGGTTTTTCATATTCTATAGTAATACTTGAAAGAATATCGGTTATTTAAGACTAACATAATCAAAGCAAGCTTTTGTGCCCAACTGTACTCGCACTCCAAGCAATTATAAGAAAACAACAGACAATAATGTGCGCAGACGCAGCGTCCTCTACACCTACAGCATATGCCCACAAATAAATACACAAAAAACACTAGTGACACTTATATTCCCACACTCCAGGTTCCATGAGTCTAACTAAGTACATTGAAGTGCTATATCCATGTAAATGGATTTAGAGTACGACAAAGTTCCGCCCATGCCACTTATAAATACCAAAATAAAAAATGTCTCGTGAAAATATCAACTAGAAAAACTAACTCATTGAAATGCTGAAATGCTTAAGCAGAAAGAATTATTAGTGTATAAATATGCGTGCAACGTTTTTTTTTCCAATTCCAAGTATGAGTGCAGCCAACTTACCTTGCTTGCAACCAGCATTTGCTATTGCACTAAAGTGCCCTTTTGCTATTCATTGGGGGTAACTAAAAATAGAGCAGCTCGAAAATACATGAAATCGCTTTTCGTTAAGCGAGTTCAAGTTTCCAAACTCACTAAATGTACAGAAATGCTGAGAAAAAGATGACAACTGCAGCGCGAATGCAACGGTAAGCTGACATTTTGACGTTGCAACAACAAATGCGTTGGTTGTCAAAGGTATTACAGGAATTTTTGTATAGATTTGTATTTATAATGTATGTAGTAGTTATGATAATAATATATGTATGTATATATGTTTATATATGTGCTTAAAAGTATCTGCGCGCATGTGTTGGCTGACAAACAAATCCGCCACACGCCATTGGGGGGCTGTGACATTAAAATAATTGCTTCCGAAAGTCAACAGCATGATGTGGCAAGGAAGATGTATGAATATATAAACGCATATATTTGTATATGTGTGTATATTAAGCAGTTTTGTTCATATTTCGAGCTGCTGCTTTGAGTTCTCTTGAATATATGTATAAATAGACCAATACATACTTACATGCTATACACACATAAATACTACAAATACATACACATATTTTACCTTCGAAGTCCACATATGTAATTGCTTATACAAACTTCTTTACATATGTACGTGCCACCAAAAAGCAAGAATTCTTGAAATACTCTTAGCAACAACTCGCCCAAGCTGCGGACTCAATGTGCCGCGTATTTCCTTTCTGCTGCTAAAAATCTGTTTTCATTTAATACATAAATGGTCTATTTTTTTACTTTTTCCTGACATGATTTTCCACTTTTACTCCTCTTTAACGGTAAACATGCCGCCACAACTACACTTGCAGCCACAAGCCACCATTTACACACGCACACGCACATATACAAACGCACATACATGCAACTGCCGCCAAGCGATTACTCAAAGCGCTGCCAACAACCACAACAACAACAGCAACAAAACAATAACAAATGGCGCATTAAGTGAATTATATTTTCATCCGGTGCATGCAACACGGTCTGGCGGGGATGTGTTGCTGTGCCAGTGGCGCGCCGCGGCATATGTGCGCACGCGTGCCAACCAATATCTCCACTCCACACCACTCCAGGCCAGTCCTGTTGCAACGTGGCACAGCGCTCGGGCGCACAGCAACGTCTTGCCGGCGGCTGCATGCATTTCGTGTCGCTTTTAATTGCTGCCACACCGAACGGGTCCGTGTATAGCCCGCAACAGCAGCGCCATTAACAAAGCTGCAACAACAACAATAACAACTTCGAAACGAACAGCTGCGCGCATGTGTGCGGCGTTTGTTGGCGTTGGCTGCTGTGGTGGATGCCACATAGCGTTTGTGGCACAATCTCATTGCATTTGTGGCACAACCGCGTATATGTACATATGTATTTATTATATAAATATAACTGTCAGTGTCAGTGCGCGCTTTCTCACTCCTCCTTTCCATCCACCAAAAATGTTGACATTCAAAGTGGTGGCAGCGCCGCGGCCGCTGCATTCCCATCATACCAAGCAGTCACACGACCGCCTCCCTCTACACCCAAACCAGCCACCAAGCGTTGCTTCCGATGTAGTAGCGCCTTCAGCTGCCTTTGTGCCTATTTTTATGTGGCTGCTTATGCCGTTGATGGCTGTGTTGCACATTCTTGTGGCACTCCTGCGAAGCTGCGACGCGTATGTGCGCGCTTAACTGTCGGCTAATTATTTGTAGAAAGCAATCGCCACACTTTGACTTTGGGGGCTGTGCTCGCACATGCGTTGCGGTTAGCGGTAGTTGGCGGCCAAAGGTTGACGGATGGCGGCATTGGCGTTGGCGTCGGCTATTTTTACATGCAACGTATGTACGCCTTGACAGGCGCAACGCTCGTTCGTTCGCGTGTAACGGCAATCGGAGTCCGTTTCCATGTTAAGGGCAATGCGTGCGCACATATGGTGCAAATGTGACTCAAGAAATGCATTTCTGTGAAGATGCATATATGTATATTTGTATATAGTATGAGTGTAGTCATATAAATATACATAGATTTATTTTATGTACTTACATGCCGTATGTGTGTGTAAAAAATGTAGGTAAAAGAAAGGAAAAGTATTAAGTGCCATTTCATGTGAAAAATGTAATAAATTCAGGCATATATATGTACATATGTATGTAAACCGGTTATATTTCAATTCGAATTACAATTAATTTCTTTATATAATTTTATTTTATATAGTTTTTTATACCCTGATCAGGGTACATTAAGTTATGAGACGTCAGAGACCCTATAGAATATGTATGTACATATGTATATAATTATACATATGTACATATATAAATGATCGGCGTGTTGAGCTGAGTCGAGTTAGCAATGTCCGTCTCTTTCTCATTATTTGAGATATCGACTCGAAACTTTGCACACGTCCTTTTCTCTTCAAAAAGCTGTTTATTTGTCAGAACCGCCGATATTGGACCACTATAACATATAGCTGTCATACAAACTGAACGATCAAAATCAAGACCATGTATGGAAACTTTTTTATTTGAAGTGATATCTTCACGCAATTTAGCATATAATAATCTCTAAGCTAACGCTATAATATCTGAATAAATTATTCAAATTGTATAACTGTAGGGTATAGCTGCCATACGAACTTAACGCTCAAAACCAAGTCCTTATATGAAAAACTTTTTTATTTAACAAAATATCTGCAAGAAATCTTGCGTAGTTTATTATCCAAGATATTGTTACAATCTCAAAAAAATATTTTCAAATCGGACAACTATAGCATATAGCTGCCATATAAACTGACCAAACAAAATCAAGTACTTGAATTGAAAATTTTTTCATTTGTGAAGGGTATTTTAATACTTTTGTTGTTTTTGCCTTAAAATTTTCCCTCAAATTAATATTATTGTTTTAATTCTTTCCATATAACATTTTCATCCAAAAGTCAGAGCAATTTACTTATGTACTGTCTAGCAACATGTTGCTCGCAACATATTATTTCACAATATGGCCATTTGAAATAATGTAATATAATTCAGATAGATAAATTTTACATTAATGTCAGAATGAAAATATCAATTTGATAGCCATATATCTGTTTCTCTTTTCTCCTGTTAGTGCATGCAACATATGTTGTAAGTTGTAAATTGGCGAATTGTATTTGAAGTATTCTTCAGAAACTTGGTAGAAAGCTTCTTCTCTATAAATTGAAAGTAGTTCGATTATGCATTGCACAAAATTGTATCTATCCCACGCCCAAAAACAATATTGCCTAAAGCTGCATAGGGAGAATAAGAACTGTGTCATGCAAGTGGCGCTATTTTTCGAATCGGTGAGACTATTTTCCTTCATCTTGAAATACAGCAATGAGAAAATAGTCATCATCGAAACAAAAGCTAATTATTGATATTTGGAAACTTGTATGTATAAATAACAAAATTAATCCATAATTCAGGCTCTCCGATAATGAACGTAATGACTTCCGAATTGATTTTTCAGAAGTAAGTCTTTTTTGAAGAAACAAATGAAATACTTTACGTTTAGAGTTATTTGATCTGATAGTTAACTAATACTTAATATATTATATCATGAATGACAGTTAGTTATTAACTAAACAAAATCTGCCTCAATATCGCCGTGCCCTTGTTTCGTCACAAATGCTCTGATTGAAATGAATTCCGTTTCATATTTTAAAATTGAATGCTTTTTGAGGCCTCCCCCCCCTATCTAGGAACAGTCGGAAAATGAATGCAGCAAAAATCTCTAACACTGCATGAAATGTTAATGGAATGTATCCGCTCTAAGTGGTATAAGAGTTGGTTTCCGTCAGTGCTTATTTTACGGTTTGTGTATTGGCTAATTGCAGCTTGCAAATTTGAACATTTGCTATAAAGTGTTGAATAGCGAATAACTAAACCAGTTGCTACTTCTCTTCCGTAGTTAATTGGTGAGTTCATATTTTCAACTCAGTGCGTTGAGAACAAATGATGTGTTTGAGAACGGTTGCATACATTTGTGTGGTGAATATGCGGTTTCTAGTAGCTGGGACACACACCGATAAAAGTGATATGTGATGTTGAGTTCAGTTTTTGTGAAAATTGAAAAATTATCGTTGTTTGTAGTTTATTTATACATATGTATATAATTCTATAACTAATCCAAGTATTATGAATAGCGTTATACAGACTGTACCGTGTATGGTTTTTAGCATAAATAATAAAAAGACATTAATATGTATGTATGTATATATATATTAGTATTTCGTAATTTTTGTATATACAGTTGAACTTCCCTAACTCCAATCACCATATTCCACAAAAAATTTCAAGTTAAGTTACAGGTTAATTACCAGAGAGCGCTGCCCTAGCTCGAATCAGCTTAATCCCCGAACAAACTTCGAGTTATTAAAGTTGAACTGTTTATTGATTTATTTTGTTTTCTCTTACAATCATGAATTTGTTTTAATGTATTTATTTGTTTTTCTATTTATAGATTATCTACGGTGCCGATGGTCAACCGATTCGTGCGGAGAAACGTGGACGCGGTAAAGCGCGTAACACAACGGGCAATGGAACACCAACAACTGGGGTAAGTGACGAGTTTTATTTCTCATTATCAGCTTTAGAAATAATTGGCGTAATAAAATTATTAATTAAGGTTAAGGTGAATGAATTTCGATCTAAAACCAAAAAAAAGTTTGAAACTATTTATAATTTTTTTCATTAATATTTTAAAAGTTTATATAAAAAAATTAAATTACGCGAAGTTACCTGTGGTTAAAGGCAAAATGAAAACAGGGTGTGTCCATCATCTCACGATTTTCACTCTCGTGGTCATCAGAAGACAAAAAATGTTATATGTTTAATCTCTACAAATGGTATTATGAGAGCTTAGATGTTAAATTGTTTATCTTTTCATGCGAAAAATGGACGCTACTTAAAAAATAGTTTTCGGCAAAAATATTTTTAAAAAATTTTCTGTATTTTTTTAACTTTTCTGAATTTTTTTAAAATAGCGCAATTTTCAAAATTTGATTTTTTGATTTTTTAGAACTTGAAATTTTGTTACAAGTCTTTCAATAACATTATTTTCACAAAAAATGCTTTTAAAATTCCTCCAGCTGTCTAGGAGTTGTTGCAGCAGTGCTGACTAAATCGCTCGAGTTGCCACCTCTCTAAAAAGGCTGTAATTTCAAAAGTAATTCGAATTTTGAAAAACTCTTCTGAGGACATATTTTGGAGCAATTATCGATATATGAACAAAAATTTCGATTTTTTTTATTTTTAGATTAGAAAATCACCTTGAATTGTGGATTATATAGTATGAAGGTCACGTAAAAGTCTTTAGAACTTCTAACTTAGAACTGTAAGGCCTAAAAATGGCTGTTAAAGTGAGTTTTTCGTTGTCTTGAGTTTAAATATGGGTTACACCAGTCTCAAATGTTTCTCTGCACTAACTATTGGATAAGGTATTTATATGGAAGTTTTTTTAGTGATAGGTCTAACTTCCCTTACGAACGGTCGGGAGTAGTTGTTGACTATTTAGTAGTTATATTATGGTTGTTTCCTCTCAAATTACAAAATAAAGATCTTGGGACTTTAGGTGACCATTCTAGTATATTACCTAGAGATTTTTTTAAGGAATTTTGTAAGAGGTTTTAAAGGTCATATACTGGTTCAAAGTAACAGCGATTTACTTGGTATTAGAAAGAGTAGAGAGAGAGAGAAGTAAGAAAATATCAGATGGCTAAGCTTTCAGCAAACTAAACTGAGAAACGATTTGGCGATGTAAGATCCTACTTAGCAACCGAAAAATTAGACAATAGAAGAACTTTCTGATAGGTTAACAATGAACTTTTAACTGAACAAACGGGCATTTAGACAGCATAAAGCCTTGCATGGAGGTCATCAAACAATTTCTCGCAATGAATCTGCTCGTCATGTCTAAGAACAGCATCTTTGCATGAGAGAAAGTGAAGCAATGAAGCAGAAGTTTACCCTAACCTTGCATAAACACTAAAAGATTGCGATATTCTAGATTTCTGTCTGCTGTATCCGCAACAACTGCTTGCCACATGACGCGGAAACTGCTGCTGCTGCCATATATGACTGTTTGCGGCGACTAATGATGACATTGCCTGCTCTTGACTTGTGTGGCAAGCCGATAATGAAATACCAAAAGCATTGTTATGGCAAACAAAAAGTGCGCACATAAGCTAAGTCATCTATAATATTATATGTATGTACATGCTGTATGTACATATATATTATATATATGTATATACATAGGCATATGCATATATTTACACACGTTTAATGATAGCGTGTATCAAATGCCTAGCTACCGCATGGCTAAAATGACAGCAGCAACTTCAAGTTGCGGTTGCCAGCTGCCAATGCCATTGCTATGCATAGACGTCCGGGTGCCATGCTATAAGCAGTAAATGTACATACATATACACACCTATGTATGCATGTGGCAACGCTGCTGCGCTGGTGGCGATGACAATGTCAAGGCAACCACGCCAAACGCACAGCAGTCATTACTGCCACAACGGCGAAGACAATAAACTTTTATGCTACACCTCCGACTACAACTACGGCAACAACAACAACAAAAACAACAATGACAACGACAATTTTCAGTGCGTTGACAAGAAAAGTTCACCTACCATTTCGATTTGTCTGTCTGGCAAGGCGTCTGGCGCGCGTCTGCTCGCAAGCGCATAGCTGGCAATTCATCAACAAAAGCCGGGCGAACATAAAGACGACAGCATAACAAAACAATTTGATGTTTGTTGCACTCACATGCGTACATATACACATACCAATATGTATGGATAGGTAACTTGCCGGCAGACAGCTCCAACCAATGCCAGGCATCGAAATGACAAAGCATATATTTGTCTGCGTGTGTGTGCGCGCTTATGCGTACTTGTATGCGCGCACCTCCCTCACCTGCTGCACTTGGCTCGGCAGTCGCTTGTGGCAAGTGTGTATATCCACCTAACACTCATACAACTTGCTTGCGTTTTCATTTTATATCGCACATGCAGAAGCTCACACGCTTTTATTTACACGATTTTGTATAAACACACATATATACACGTGTGCGCCTCATGTTCCACCGTTCGCCTCACATACGCGCCTCATGCCAACTTACCGTAATCTCTGTACATGGCGCCGTGTCGCAATCTTTCCGCGCTAACGCCTTTGGGGTTTAACGTCGCGGCATTAAATCTGCAGTGTCGCTGGCGCGCTGCGACATTTTACACGAAAAAGAAGAAAAGGAGTAACAACAACAATGTGTGTAGCGACAAAACAATCAGTGAACCCACCAATCGTCCAAGCGATCTGCGGCGCAACGACATGTGTGTGCGCGCGCAAAGTTACGGACCGCGCGGCAGGTATGAGTAACATGCGCGCAAATGCATGGCAGACGCCAGTCCGACGACAGTTGGCAATGCGTCACCATTACACTTGACTTGTGCGAGCGCTAAGCAACAACGCTTTTTTCGTTGCTATTTTTTGTTCATTTTTTATTTCCCCTTAGGAGCGCGCGTTGCCTGCGTTAGCGCGTCGTTTAAGCTATCATCGTCATCAGCATTGCGGCAAGTTCACCGCACCACCGTTGCAATCTTTCATTCATTCATTCCCACACTCAATGCCGTGTGTGCGCGTTGTCTTTGTGTCAAAGAAATGCCGCCACATGACGCTTACAAATTGTTTTTGTGTGGCACATTCGACGGCGTTGTAGCTGCTGGTTGCCATAGCCATCGCACTCGACGTCGCCATTTAATGCCCATTACCCTGGTCGCCCATTCACCCAGTTGTGTGCCGGTCTGGCCACATTCACTTGCTCCACTTACTCCGCTTACATACCGTTACACGAGTTTGTTGGTGTGTTGCATGCTGTCTTTGGCCCAGCTTTCCATTGCCTTGTGTTGTGTATGGTCTCCATCTGGTTCAGAGCTTGCGAACCGCGTGCTCGTTTGCTGCCGGTTGATGTCTCAATGCGGTGTACGTTGCTCTCAGCGTTGCCATATTCAAAAGCGGAAAGTGCAAATAAATCTCTTTGGTGGTAGTGGGATGTCGTTTTACGGTGATTTGAATGGATTTTACGGCGAATAAATTTTAATGGTTTCCCTCCAAACGGTTTCTCAAAAAATTAAGGTTCGATTTTATTTCAAAATTTCAATTGAAATTAACGATTTTTAGATATATTCCTTTATAGTTTTTGACAAAGCTGCTTTTCTTCCAACATTATGAAATATATACTCTAAACAGTTTTTAAACAACCCAATAAGTGTAAAGTCGATACATATCTTATAAAAGTACATAAATATTATCGATATTTTTTTGCTTTTTATAGTTTTATATACTCTTTGTAGTTTCTGAATAACACTTATCAGTTATTCATAATCTCGAAAGTACAACATCGACAAATTTACATAATGTTAGCGATAATTAATTGTTGATCGATAGTTTTTTAAACTCTTGGTGTTATTTTAATATTATATGTTTAAAGTCGATAAAATATGATTATATTATCGATAATTCATTATTTTTCGATAGCTTTCTACACTATCGAATTTAATAAGCACTTTTATCAGTTATGCGCAACCACAAATGTGTAAAATCGATAACTTTGCATGATGTTATCGATAATTTATTATTTATCGACAGTCTCTTTACTCTATATAACATTTCAAACAATTTAATAAGTTTAAATTCGATAAAATAGAATTATGTTATCGATAACTCATTTTTTCCGATAGTTTTCTATACCCACGATAATATTTTAAATATTTGAAACACTCGAATAAGCACAGTTATGCGCAAGCACAAAAGTGCTATCGCTTATTTTTCCGAACAAAAAAATTTAAGAAATATCGTATTGTCGATAATATGGATATTTTTATCAATACAATCAAATATATGTACATATACATATGTATATGTATGCAAATATGAAGTATCGTATTATCAATAGTTTTGATATTTATATCTTCACATTGCTTATCAAACTTTTCACGAATGAAATTCAGTTTAAAATATATAAAAATTATCGATAACTTTATGAAGCTATCGATAATTTATTGTTTATCGGCAGTTTTCAAGTATTAAAAATACTACGAATAGTTTCCACTAAACCTCGAACATGTTTTCAGTATGAAATATATAAAAATAATCGATATGTTTATATGATGATATCGATAATTTATTTTTTCGGCATTTCACAAATACCAAAAATACTATGGATGGCTTCCACAAAATATCGAACATGTTATCGACAATTTACTTTTTATCGATAATTTTAAACTCATAAAAATATTATAATCGATATATTTGCAGATCAGCTTTCACTGCATGCATTTATTTCTATGTAAATTTTACATCATTAAATTTTTAACTGCAATTTTTCTACCATAGTGACACACTGTATGTCTAGATTACAACAGGTAGGTGGAAAGACTACCGCGTTTATCAGCGCACTTGAGCCGTTCTCCTGGTGAAACACTCAAACTCCGCCACTTCACTTGCTGGTCGCGTATTTTGCGCATTGCCGTTTTTATACCATATCTTTGCGGCCACTAAAGCTAATGCCAGTCTTCAAAGGCTACAACAACTATTGTACATAATGGGAAGGCGCTACAGACCAGCAGCAGACGATTTGTCTGGGCACTAGGTGTTCCACCATTTAACTGCACGACAACAGTTTTCACTTACCACTTCCACACATCCACTCATTTACTCGTACCTTGGGCGCTTTGATTCGCTGTTCCCCCATAAAGAAACGCACAAATCCCTTTTGCGGACAGACAACTGCCAAGTCATAGCTTGTACTATGGCGCTGACACGCACGTTCACACCGCAAGCGAAGGCAATAGAGCGGCAGACAAAGCGTATCACACGCATCACGTGAACGCTGAACAGCACGAGCACGCCAATGAGGCCGGCGACACAGTCAATGCCACTGAAAACGGTTTGTGTTGATTTCGCAGACGATAAAATTGGGTACAACCACAACAACAAAAAAAAGAAAAATAATAAAAGTAAAGTTGCAAGTAGCCCAAATGTAGACCCGGCGGCGGCATTGACAAAAGCAAAGACAGGCGAAGGTAAAGGCAAATGTGCGCTCACGCAGCTCTTTGAGGGTTCCCCAAGCACCAGCAGCAACCTGAGCATTTGCCGTATATGCCGTGAAGCACACAAGAACCCAAGCGCTTTGACGTGTAAGCAGCTTCATGTCGATTAATATGAGCACTACGGTCGCTAACAAACCGTAAGCGGATGCCTCAAGGGTCACTTGTGCGCGCCACATGCCACATGCTTGCTCGTACTACGTTGCCACACCGCCATTGTCAACGCCGGCTCAGCGCACGTTGTCGTCGTCGCCGCCGCCGCCGCACTTGTCATTGACACTGCTTGCTACATATACCGTACGTACGACTCGACTGACTGGAGGGGCTACTTGGCAACATAGACACAGAAGATAGCTGCTTCTTAGTTTCCTCACATACATTTTAACTGCTTTGTTGGCTGCCGGTTGCTGCCAGCTGTCTGCTGAATGGTCTTGTTTGACTATTCGTTCGTTGGAGCGAAATGCTCATTCGTTCAGCAAGCGGCATACGACAAGCCGTCTTTGCGGAAGCCAACAACCCTCTTGGTTGACGGTTGACGGTCGCTTTTATTATGGTCGCAGCTTGGCAATGCTCTGTTGCTCTGCATGTTTTGCCGGCTGCCGGCTGCCAGCTACGGGTTGCCGGTTGCTGACGACTTCTGTGCTGCTCGTAGTCTCCTTGGTAGATAGCGCGTGGGTATTCCCAACAGTGTTAGTCGGGTGCTGGCAAAACATTGCTACAATTCCGCACGTGATGTATTCACTTTGTGGCTGTAATATGAACCCTTGGCAAGCCGGTTGCGTCTGCAGCCGGTGTCTGTGGCATGGCCGGGTCGGGCTTGTTGCTATTGTGCAAATGCTGTTGACGTCTGCCGGTAGTGGCCAGACGTGGAGCGCGTCGCTCGTTGTAAAGATGTGTTGAACATTTTTTCTGTGCTGCATTAGCCCTACCCCCGTCTTCTTTGTCTATTATATGGCTTTGACACTCTACGTTGGCTGACTTTGACCCAAGTCGAACACGGAAATGTTTTTATCGTCGTCTGGTTTTATTAGTTTCAAGGGCAAATCTTATTTGGATTTGGGTCGCTTTTGATATGTAAGTGCACAGTTATGTTTTGCTACTTTGCGTTTTCTTTGATTGTCGCACCAGCCGTACGATGAACTTGGGTTATGATTGCTCAACTGTTGCTCAATGACCCTGATTTCACGCTGTGTCTTTTGTATAGAAATAACTTTAGTCGTTTACGTAATCTTCGACTGTGAAGCAGCTGTTGTTGCTTTCAATAAACTGCATCAGTTGGAGGGGAGTTGTAAATAGTCGTTAAGTTACCCTTCTTAACAAAGTTGTATTGAATTGGGTTGACCCTTTTCTGAAGACTAATTAAATTGATGATTTTGACTACTGATCTCGCTGGGAAAAAACAATTTTGAATAGAAAAAATCATTTTTGATTGATTGAAGTCTTTCAAAGAAGTGTCAAAAGAAGTTTGGAGGGTTAAAATAGCTTATAGTAATATTTTTGAAAAAAATTGTTAAAAAAATAGTTTTTTTAAAAAGCTTCACATTTATCATAGAATAAAAGAATATAAATGAATTTTTTCTGGATATTGATCGACCAGGTCCGATCTGAATAATATATTCGTAGATTATAGTGTTGGCTTTAATGATAATTTATGCCAAATATCGTGAAGATATCTTATCAAATAAAAGAGTACCTACAAGGACTTTATTTTGGCCGTTGTCCAGTAAAAGTGGCTCCAAACAGCTTCTTTGACAAAAAGAAACTTTTAACTTTGTTTAATTTTTAAGGAGTCAATATCCTTTTTTTAACTTATGAGGTCAAATTTTATTTGTTGAATTACTATTTTGTTTAGCTTAGTAAAGTCAACAACCTTTTTTCACTAAGCGAAGGCAACAACCTTTGTTTACATTTGGCTAAATGAACCTTTTGTTTACATTTTATGGTGTCAATGACCCCAATGTTTAATTTTTAAGGAGTCAATTGCCTCTATACTTATGAGCCTTTGTTTACATTTTATCGGGTGAATGACCCTTTGGTTCAACTTAGTAAAGTCAACAACCTCTCTTTGCATTTATTTAAATCAATGGCCCGTTTTGTTTACATTTTCAGTTGTCAATGGCCTCTTTGTTTACATAACGAGTTCAATAAACTTTTCGTTTTGATTTAGCTAACAACTTTTTTTACTTCTGGCGTCAATTACTCTTTTTGTTAACATTTTATGATTTTCATGATCCTTTACATTATGAGGTCAATGATCATTTTTTGTTGACATTTAGTTAAGTTAACAAATTCTATTTACTTTTGGAGTCAAGAGCCCTTTCATTTACACTTTATGATATCAATGACCTTCTTGTTTAGATTTAGTCAAGTCCATTACTTTTTTTACATTTAGTCAATACAACAACCGTTTAATGGAAAAGTAGTAATTTGATTTTAAAAACTTGTTTTAATATTTTTTCCCATATTTTTACTCTGAGGAGGGTATATTAAGTTTGCCATGTAGTTTGTAACACACAGAAGGAAACTTCGGTGACTCTAAAAAATATATGTATATTCACAAAAAACATTAACTTTAATACCCTTCACAAATACAAAATCGTCCCTGCAGAAATCTTTGTATACCTTCTTATGTTATAAGGAACTCACAACAATATCAGGGCTTCGGAGCAGCCAAAGTTAATTTTTTTTATTTGTTTTTACCACCTTGACACGGCAGCACTCTTATTCAGTTTGTTGCATACTTTTATGCGCGCACAGTACGTGTCTGCATTGGCTTTATGACTGCGAGTGCCACAGCGAGCGCATAGCGAAAGTTTCTAGTGTGGCATGAAGACAGCAGCCTGCAGCAGACAGACAAATCCACTAACTGTAAAGTTTTTTAAATCGCTTTGTATGTGTATGTGTGCCATACCGAGTTGACAATAAGATAAAGTTACAATTTTGGCTGCATTTCAAGTTCACCAGTGACTTTTCAGCGTTTCCAGCCACAACTTCAACTGGTAATATGGACCGACGGTGTTTGTTGTACGAGTGAAAATGAAATGAAATTTCAATAAAACCAGCAAATGCGCTATGCTTTTTACAGCTATCAACCCAGCGTACTAGGACAGTGTGGCATGCAACCAGCCGAACGACCGACCGACTAACTGCATGTCATGTGCTGGTTGGCTGGTGCACTGGCACACTTTTGCCACTGCGTTGCACTGCGCCCACATAGTGGAGTCGTGTTGTAGACAACAACAACAAAGCGTCAGCAAAGGATCAATTGCCGGATTGTAAACTTAGGTTGCACGCGCACATAATCTCAATGTTATTTTTTTTTCGGCAAAAAACACAGACACTTTGCTCCAGTTTCCAGCGCTGGTCTGTAAACGCGTGCCGGGCAGCATGCCACATCGCATAGCAATGCACCGTTGTCCAACTGCTGTGCATCCTCACTACATGTTTGCTTATCGATTGTTGGTCTAACCGGCGAGAGAAAACAAAAAGCTAAAAAAATTAGGTGCAGCACCATTCGCGTACGCGAAATTTTCATATTCCATTTGCAACACACATACATACGTACATACTCGCGTTGGTTGTGTGGCAGCCGATGGAGTTTGGCAATGTTGCACTTGGAAACTACAGTTTGTAAATTGTTTTTGTTGTTGTTGTATGTTATGTAGTTACAGCCATTGGCTCTATCAGCGTGTCATCAAAGTGTTGCTACTTTATTGGCTGACAAATAATGGTTGCAGTGAGTTTTGTGCTGCCAACTTGTTGCACGTTGGTGAAATAAAGTTCCTAGTGAGTATTCAATGCAAAGCTGGAACTTTTTTTGAGTGGTGGTTCCATATTAGATGTCAGTTTTATATACTTTTTGAAAACATACTCAACTTTTATTGAATATATCCAACAATTTTGAAAATTGTAGCATACATTCAGGCGCATTGACTTATTTGCAGCTCATAGAATCCACTAGAAGACTTGGATTTATAAATTCAAAAATCGATTGATTATTGACCAAGTAGTAGCCTAAATCTCAAACACATCTGGTAATATAAAATATTTCAATTAAAGAATTGCTTTAGAGTTCGAAAAACTTATATTTTTTGCCGAGGTTGGTAAAAAAAATTAATCATTTGATTGGATCATTAAATTCCCCACTCTAATTTCTACACAAATCTCCGCATAATATCAAGTATTATCACATTATATGCAACTTCTTAAATAACTTCCGCTTAAACCACCTGCTGCTCGCCACAATCACGCCACACTCATGTCAACATCACTCAATATCAAAATCGTTTGAGAAAAAATCTAATAAAACTGTCGTGTCTAACTGGCTTAAGCCTCTATGCGCTTCAGTGATTGGTTAAGTGACTGATTGCGCGTGACTAATCGCTGTCGATGGATTTCTAATTGACCACAAAGCTTCACGTACATGTCAGTCTGTCTGTCAGTTGTTGCCGCTGAAAGACATTCGTAAGGTGTCACACGCACCCAGCTGTAGAGCGTAACATATTTAACAAGCTCCGAGTGTGTTTATATTTATCTACGAATACGTATCTAAATATAAATAGATATGAATATTTTTTTTCAATACATTAGGGTGGTTATAAAATTTTAATTTTATTATTTTTTTATATTTTACGAATGTTTGATGTTTAACTAAAATGTAAATAGATGTGAACAAATTTTTTAAGTACATTAGGGTGGTTGTAATTTTTTATTTCTATTAAAAACACTTATTTTTTGGGCAAAATTTAATTAATATACATATATAGATGAGTACTTATATAAATATAAATAAAAAATTATTTTTTTTTTACATACATATTAGGGCGATTTTAATATTTCTATGAAATTTAATTATTTTTTCAGCACTATTTGACTTTTACTTATCCCCAAATGGAAATCTTTATATAATTAAGTGCCAATATTTTATATAACTATATAATTAGGGTGGTTCTAATTTTATATTTTTATTTGAAATACTTATTTTTTCAGCAATGTTTAATTTATACTTACCGACGAGTATACTTTTAAATGTAAACACTTATGAATGAGTTTTTCTGAATATTTCTTTTACATTTGGTTGGTTTTATTTTTTACTATCATTTAATATTAGCAATATTTCATTTACATTCTTTACGAGGGAGTTTCTGAATATACATATTTTATTGCTACAATAATTTGTTCATACATTAGGGTTGTTCTAATTATTTAATTTCATTTAAAAAATCGGTTTGTTGAACAAAATTGGACTTTTATTTGTCTGCACGTGTCTATCTTAATGTAAAAAATGTGATTTTTTTTACATATTTATCATATCTATCATTGAAAATAGGACATACGTATGTATGTACCTATATTTATCTATTGATTTTGGAAAAATATGAATTTTAATTTTTTTCATTTAAAAAATATAACAGCAAAAATTTCAAAATTTACAATAAGATATATACATATGTATGTACATATATATAACGACCTAATGCTCTAATATGAAATGGGCTCATTCTCCAACTATGTATGTTACGACCCTAATTCCCTAATAAGGTAGGAAATTCTTTTGTAAAGGTAAAAACTAGAATAACAAAAATGTTATTTATCGTAAAATTTTTAATAGAATAAGTACCACCCTATTAACCTCATTTTTAACTTTTATCAATATTTAAAAAAAAAATTTAACTATCGAAATTGTTACTTAAAACAACAAAAAACAGGTAAACAGAACAACCCTAATACATTTATTCTCCTACTATATTACGAAACCTGATGCTCTAATAAGAAAGGAATTTTTGTCAACTTAAAAAATAGAAAAACAAAACATTGTATTTACTTTAAAATTTTAAAAGAAGAAGTACCTCCCTAATACTCTCATTTTCAATACCTTTAAAAGCTTCTGTAACCAACGAAATTGTAAATTAAAAGAACAAAAAACGAGGAAAACAGAACAACACTAATGCATTAATTCTTCAATTTTATTAAGACCCTAATTCCCTAATAAAAAAAGAGTTTTTGTCAAATTAAAAAAATACAAAACAAATTTTTTTTTAATTTTTAATAGAAGAAGTACCACCCTAATACTCTAATTTTCATTTTTTATCAATACCTTAAAAATTCTGTAGCGAACGAAATTGTAAATTAAAAGAACAAAAAACGAGGAAAACAGAACAACTCTAATGCATTCATTCTTCAGTTTTATTAAGATCCTAATTCCCCAATAAAAAAAGAATTTTTGTCAAATTAAAAAAATACAAAATCAAAATTTTTTTAAAATTTTTTTATAGTACCACCCTAATACTCTAATTTTCATTTTTTATCAATACCTTAAAAATTCTGTAGCGAACGAAATTGTAAATTAAAATAACAAAAACGAGGAATACAGAACACCCCTAATGCATTCATTCTCCAACCACGCGTCAAGCAGTCTACACAGTTGCAAAGCGATTACACAAACTTTACAATTTCCTCATAGCTACAATGCAACGCACAACCAATTAACGGCACACGGCAATCGACCAACAAATGGCTACTAAGTGGCAGCAGCAAAAAAAATCGAAATCGCCGTGCCACCACTCAATATGTCTGCTGATGTTGCACATTGGTTGCCGGCATGCGTTTATGTGCGTGTCCACTGCACTGGTCACACTGCAGTTGTCGCAGCAACCACACCAGCTTTACAATGTTGAAGAACTGCCATTACACGTTGTTGTTGTTGTTGTTGTTCTTGTATAAACACCACGCGGCGCGTGGTGGCAACAAAGCTAAACCGTTTGACATATCAGCTTTTACGATTTGCTGCTGCTTTTTTTTATGCTACTCTTTTTTACCGCCTTTGTTTTTGTCATGCCTGGTGCTGCGCGCACTTCTTTGCGGCCGTGAAGTCATTTGATGTTTTACGTCATGCCGGGCGCGCACACACTTTTACGCTTACACATATGAGGTACATATAGCTAGGTGAGCGCGCGCGTTCAAATAGTCAATTTGTTTGCATGACAGGCAGCGCGACGCCTGTCTTAACGTCTATGACGCTGTCTTTGCGTACAACGACAACAAAATGCGGCAATCAAAGCAAACGGCGCGCCGCGCCACCGCGACCTGCATCACCTAGAGGCGCGCGTTGTTAAGCGGCATAATTGAGACATTTTGGCCTTGGCGCATGCCATTACGTGTGCCACACAATGATTTTTGTATTAGTGTGTCTGTGTGTGTGTGGTGAGTGCATGTGCGTGCGCGCCTCACTGTCAGCGTCTTGACAGCAACAGATACCACACTAGCGGCGCGTTGTGTCTGTCCCTGGCAGTCATGCAACTGACACCTGCCCCTTCTATTGCGCGACTCGTCGTTCACTGAAAAGCGACAACAACACACGTTCCAATGGCACGGTTCAACCGCATTTCAATGTACGTTCAGCTTTTGGGGGCTCGTCTCGCTGTGGCTGCCAACACACCATGTCGGTCGTATGCCTGGTGCTTGCCACCATGCCAGACGCACGCGTCATTTATGTGCGCTTATGTATGTTGCCGGCGTTGGCTTGTGGCGTTGCTGTGATCTCAATGCGCAACGCAGTTTGCTGTCAGCGCATTCATTCATTCATACGTGCATGCGCGCGTCCGTCCGTCCATTCGTTCGTTCGTTCATACCGACATTTTATTGTTGTTGTTGGCACTTTAGCAAATCACCGGCCACGCCGAGTCACACAACGTTTGGCTTGCCGCCGCAATTGGCATGAGTGATTCGGTCACGTTATACCCACAAATGTCCACAAAATGCCAGACCCAGCCAGATCCGGCAACCGGCCAGACATTTAGCCAGCCAACAA
The DNA here is from genome assembly GCF_016617805.1 of Bactrocera tryoni. Classification (NCBI taxonomy): domain Eukaryota; kingdom Metazoa; phylum Arthropoda; class Insecta; order Diptera; family Tephritidae; genus Bactrocera; species Bactrocera tryoni. The sequence goes on along the minus strand of NC_052503.1, from coordinate 21,429,523 downwards.
TCACGGACAGCGCAAAACAACCAAAATGCGAAACGGCAGCCAACGCCTCTGTGGCACAGCTGGCATTGCGGCGCTTGGGGTCCGTCTAGCTTACATAATGCCACATTGAAATGCCCGGCGCCGATCACTGCCGTGGCGCTGAAGTGCCGTTGTCTGCGCAAACTTTTTTCTGGAGCGCTTAACAGCTCACCTCAGTTATTATGGTTTTTGTTTTTGTTTTTACATTTTGGCTTTGGTTTTGATTTTGTTTCACCAAGCTGTCATCACAATGGCTTATAGCACCGGCGGCGTTGCTGAGCAGCCGGCTGGCAGTTGCCTTGCCTTGACTATCTGGGTCAAGCCGATTTGGGTTTTGTGAATACGTTGTGTAAGTGTGTGTGTGCGTGCGTGTGCGCAATAAAAAGGCAGTAACAAAAACGTATGCATTGAAAGCAAAATCGACTTGTGTACCTTATAAGCAAAAACAACAACGACAACAAAAACAACAACAAAAAAGCTGCAAACAATACTTTACAGCTAAAACGCGTGCCCAAATCTCAAGCGTCACCTACAAAAGCCGCACCGCGCGCAACATTTAGGCGTTCATTCGCCTGACTGGCTGTGTAGCGCACACCACACAGCCACACGGTAGCTACAACGTACACCGCAGTGCCCTAAGGCGCAACAACAACACGCAAGCATACGCGCAACAACAATACACGGGCATACGCGCAACTTGTTGCTCATTCAGTCTTATTGCGAAAGCCATCATATACCGTTACTTTTGCTTGCGCCGCTGCTGGTAGCAGCAATTATTTGCGCGCGCTCAAGTTCAGTGCCAAGGTCTGCGCCGTCCAACACATGCCTACATACACACACAGAAGCCTACATCGTCGACAACGGTAGTCAATGGCTTGTATGAAATCCCTGCTGTTGCTGGGGCGCATGTTTATGACTTCCTCGTTGTTGTTGTTGTTTGCATGTTATTTCTTTTTTTGTTTTTGTATACTCTTTTAGGTCCATCTCAAACAGCACGCGCTAACAACTCCCGCTGGCTAACTAACACTGACACTTCTGTGTCAAGGTCACGCTCGCCGTCTGCCATACAACCATACACAGAGTTGCGCACACAAAGCGCGCAACAACAACAAAAGTTCCGTATCATGCTGCGCACACGGTCGTTGTAGACGTCTAGCTGCTGCCTGTTGCTTGCTTGCGGCTGGCGGCTGGCGTCTGTGGCAACTTTTCTTACTTGTAAATGCTGGGCGTTGAAGTGTGAAAAGTGTCCGCTTAATGTAATCGTCGGCCCTTTTGTGACCCTTTTGCGATCCCTGCTTGCTGGGCGTGCAAAAAATTGAAGTCGCAGACACTCAGTTGCCCAGCGCTCCCCTGTTGTTGACGCTTTAACCCTTTTCATTTGCGTTCCATTTTTATTTTAATCTTTTTTTTGTGTAGAAAATATATTAAATGAACTTTGCGCTCACCCTCGGTGGCATGCCGCATGAATGCGTCCCCTAAACTTCTACTTTTCCTTCAGCTTTGTTGTTTGCGCGTGTGTTCATATCCTTATCCAGCGGCTTTTTCTTCCGAAAACTTTTTATTTCCGCATTTTTTTGCGTAAAACAAGCATTGCGCTTGTAAGCTGCCTTATGGCGCCAGCCAAGTGCCCACTCAAGTTGTGGCACGTCGTGCTGTAAGCAACCTTGCCTGTTGCTTCTGTAAATGTCCTTTTACGCCTTTGTCGCTCATTTACGCTGTGACATTGTATAATCTTGGCGTACATGTGCTTGCGTGGCCGGCAGCAGCCCCTGCGTGTCGTCGTTGTCGCCTTCCTTCATTGATATTGCTCAATAAGCATGCTTGAGCATATTACTACGCTATAAAACGTTTAGCGTCGCTTTACCTTACGCTCCTGCGGGCGAAATACACACTGCTACCCAAACAACAGCACAATTACTCATTGCTGTCACAACAACGAGTCAACGACTGCCTTGCATCTTCGCAGCTGATCCTTTTTGCTAAGCAGCGCCAGCGGCGTCTTTTGCGTTGCGTGCGCTTTGGTCGTCCTTTGGCGGCGGGTCTTGTGCTTTCTTCGAATTATTATTTTATATATCACCTTTTTTCTGGTCATTCAGTCATTCAGCAGACGGTTCATTGTATTATTTGCATTATGTCGGTGTGTCTCAGCGAATTTTTCTACAACTTTTTTTATATTTTTTGCTTTGGATTCCTGCCTCTTGTTGCGCGCGTATTCCCCTTCTACCACGCAATAAGTCTTTCTCTATGTCTATAGCCAGGTCCCAGCCACAATGTCTGCATGCCGTCTAGTCCGTCCGCAAATGATTCGTTTCTTATTGAGTGGCCTCTACCTTACTCCTTACTTACACTTACTCCGTGCGTCCTTTCTCGCTCATTCATTCCTTGTGGCAGCTTGTGGCTGGCGTTTTACGTTTCTTAACTTTTTCTTAGAAAAGCATTGCATGCGAACCTTTTCGGGTTGTTTGACCTTTTCTCGCTCGCATATATTTATTGCCTGCCAACGTAATGTCGCCGCAACAGGCTGTTAAGGATATCCCTTCCGTTGCCACAAGCAGTTTTGTTATAAGTATTTTTCATGTTTACGGTTTACTTGCCATTCACGCGCTCATTCAAATAATATTTGTCGGTAATCGTTTGGTTTACATTTTTCCAGCAGAATTCTCAGCTTTTTCGGCTGTATGACTTTTCGTCTGTTGCCCTGGTGCTATTGTGTCGTCATGCCGTTTGTGGCAAGCTGCTATTTTTAGTTGTTTGAAAAGGAAATTTTTTCAGCAACAAAAAAGCTGAATAAGTATTTAATGCATGTTGATGATATGGGTTGAAGTAAGTGACCTTGTAATATATTTTTTGGTAGGTCGTAATAGCAAAAGATGTCAACAAACTTGTCATGACCTAGTCCTTTTGTTACGTGAAGTTGTTTTGTTGAACGGTTTAAGTAACGATGGAAGTAGGGGAGCTTTACAATCATATTTTCAATAAAAAAAATGTATTTTCATGGTAATCACGGCGTTTGTCTCCACTTGGATTGAGAATGTGTGCGTCTTCCGTTGATTACTACTTCATTACAAAAATGGTAGGTAAAGTTGGAATTGTGGTCAAAAGATTTGTTTTATCATTTCGTCAGCTTTCTTTTGATTCTTTTGGTATTTTTTCATAATTATACTATATTATTTATTGTAGCAAATCTGAAATAAGTTGTGTTTTGCAATAAAAAAGTAACCAATTTCTTAATTTTAAGTTATAATACTTTGTTTTTTGTTCAAAATATGTAGAAATAAGCAAATTGGTACATCAGCGCCATCTAAGGTCTACTTTCGTTGAAGATAAGTTTGAAAAGCTGATTATTTCAAATCATATATCTCAAAAAAAGTTCCAAAAGCTGTTTCTTTCAAATCGCATATCTCAAAAATAAATTAGAAATCAGCTTGTTCGAACAGAAAAATATTTTTCTTAACCCAAAAAGTTATATTAAGCTTAAATAAGTAATTCCTTGTTTATATGGAACTCAACTTAATTATTATTTTAAAGAACTTTGATACTTTTCATACGACTTTAAAGATTTTTTAGAATTAAAATTTTGTAATAGAAATTTTTGCTTTAATAAAAAATTTATTAAAAACTAAATTGCCAACAATTGGGTAATTTTATACAACAGCGCCATCTAGTAGAAGCTTTAGGTAAAAATAAATATCAAGCTATAATTTGAGTGTTCCAAAATATAAAGATTCCTCAACTTGTTTCAAAGAACATAAAAGTACAAATTAAAATCCCAGAAACCTATAAAAGTGGATCCTTAATGAAAGAAACATGGATTGAAAAATAATTCTTAAGCAAATAAGCGGTTTTGCGCAGCAGCGCCATCTAGTAAAAGCTTCAAGTGGCAAGAATGTTCAATTTGATAATTAAACAATTTTTATTATTTTATTTTTTATAAAAAAATTTTATGATTTCAAAACTTTTTACAAAGCGTTAAAAGTTAATAATTATTATCTCAGGAATAAAAAAATCTTAAAATAAAATATTTTATTATTTCAAAACTTTTACAAAGCCTTAATAGGTAATAATTTTTAACTCAAAAACCATAAAATAAAAGCGCGTACTAAGCAGCTTGAAAAAAGTCAATGGAAACCTTACATAAAAAGCATACTTAGAGCTTCCACATTTCGTTTGTAGAAAAAAAAGTTTTTAAAAAATTTTAGGAGAGCTTTTTAAAAGCTTTTAGGAGAGGTTTTTAAAAGCTTTTTTTCATTGAGATATGTGTGACCAATAAAAAATTAAAATATATTGTTAAAATATTATTTTCCTTAATTTAGCAGTAAATATATGAAGTTGATTAAGTTTATACCTAAATGAACTCATAATCTATACTTATACATAACCTCGAATTTATTGCAACTTTCTTACTTTCAATATTTTGTCAAAAATGTGAAATGCTGACGCTTACATCTTCGCAGCTGCATGAATATGATATTATTCATGCATTTTTTATTTCATTTATTGCTTCAGCCTTCTTCAATTAACTTATCCTTCCTATAATTGTATATCCTTTACATAATCGTATAAATAACTAAATTGATTTATGCCGACAATTTAAAATTGCATTGAGTTATACAGCCAACTAATAAAATACATAAATAACGGCATTTACGAAATTCCAAAATAAACGTAAATCATTTCTAACGATTACATAACTAGTTAAACGCCTAGCATTAAATATGTGTAGGTATATATGACAGCAGTTGTCTAAGAAATATCACTTTAAGAACTAAATTGCGACACAACTAAACGACACTTAACTTAAGCGGCAGCCGAAATTGCGAAATCGTTCAATTGCGGCATTTTAATAGCCATAAAATATTTATAGCCGCAGCCTCATGACTTTAAACACGTCAAAGTAACTCATACGCCGTCGCATACTTGTGCACAAAGATATTGTTTTATGAATTAAATAAATACACTAATACTAAGGTTTGGATATGGCGTTATGAGCGTGTTTTTCAGAGGTTTTCATAGCTTTTTGTATGACATATATAATTTATATAATTATTTGAAACTTTGAGAATAAACATAATCGTCTAGCTGTCTCTATATACGTGAACTAGTTCCATAGTATTAGATATGTGAAACTAAAATTTTGCACAGACGCCTTACTAGCAAAGGTATTACACATTTGTCGAAATCGCCGATATCAGAACACTATAGCATATAGCTGTCATATAAACAGTACGATCAAAATCAAGTTCTTATATGGAAAACTTTTTATTTGGCGAGCTATCTCTATAAAATTTAGTACAAATTTTTAGCTTTGGGGATGCTACAATCTCCGAAAAAATTGTTCAGATCGAACTGCTATAGCATATAGCTGCCATACAAACTCTTATATGGAAAACTTTTTTATTTGGCAAGATATTTACATGAAATTTTACACAGATTAGTCTGAGAGTTTATACTACAAACCCCGTACAAATTTTTGAGATTGACTCACTATTGCACATGGCTGCCATACATGCTCATTAGGCCTTGTACAGAAACATTTGTTTATTTGACAAGATATCTTCATGAAATTTGGCGCGAGTTCAGATAGAAGCCAAAGCTACAATATCCAAAGAAATTGTTCAGATCGGATCACTATAGCATATAGATGCCATACAAACTGGCCTATCCAAACCAAGTTCTTGTAGGGAAAACTTTTTTATTTGACGAGGTATCTTTATGAAATTTGGCACATAGTATAGTATAAGAAAACACTATAATCTGCAATGAAATTGTTTCGATCGGATCACCTTAGCATATAGCTGCCATACAAACTGACTTATAAGAAGTGCTTCTGTGAAGGTTATTATAGCTCTCGTACAGCCACAGTTAATTTTTTTCCTATTCTTAATGTATTTAAACCTAAAAGTATGAGTTTTTGTTGCCTTTGTTTTTGTTATTTATCAAAAAAATAGTTTACCTCATCATAATAATACGATTTTAGTATCATATATGGTATGTACTATTAACAAATATTAAAATGCATTGGAAACAATCGGTTTTTTCGCTCATATACATACATATTTCTATACTTCTAAGCACTTATTGTCGTCTATTTACTCCAACTTCTTACCACCTGCTGATTACCTAGCTTTTATTAAGCGCACATACTCTAATGCTGTACCTAAGCAACACACACATATATATACTTATATAACAAACTTACGATATCTCATCGCGTACTTCATATGCCCCTCACTGTAGTTATTGCTCTTATTTGCAGCGTTTGCTTTCTTTCTGCTTATTGCTGTTGTTGTTTTAGTCATTTGCGCCATTATTCTCTTCACGACAACGAAATTGCAGCAATAAATTTGAAATTCAATTTAAAATGAACATAAATTGTTGAGACTTTCGAAACATGTCATTTTAAAACATTTTCCAAATTAACAACGGCACGCATACAAGCGCAAAACACATGCACAAGCACTTAATCTGTATGTAAATACAATACATACATATTTTGTATGTGTGTGTGTGTGATATGTAGGCTTGCGCGGGTAAGATCTCTCGCGTGTGTTATTAATTTTCGCCGTATTCGGCTCGAGCGCAACTTAATCACAGCAAACCAAGCGTGTATTCATTTAAAAGTGCTTCTTGCGCAAGTATTTCGCTCGCATACACATACATATACACGCGTACAACGGTATGTGTAAATATAAGCGCTTATTGCTGCTAACTTGCACATTTTCGCGTTCATTTAAATTCTCGCTGGCTGCCTTGCCAGCAACGGCTGCCGGAATTAAGCGCTTTAAGCACAGCAATTTCATATTTTCTTTGCTTCTTCTCTTTTGCGGGAAAATTTCATATATTTTTTTTTCGTTTTTTTATTTATTTTTTACTTTTTGCTCATTTTCTGCGCTCGTTAATTTCTTGCATTTTCCGCATTTTATTTTTATTTATTACTTATTTTCATTTTATATTATGTGCTGCTTTCGTTATGCTTCTTCTTCTATGTAAATATATATTGTGCACTCATGAAGCTTATGGAAATATAACTTTATATTCTTACATATATGTAAATATATGAGTGTAAGTTTTTTGCTATATATACATACATACATAAATACATATGTACATACATATCAATATGTATATACATAGATATATACTTATTGCTAAAGCATAGCGATAGCATGTATTAAATCGCTCAACAGCCACCACCAATATTCCGCCATCTACTTTTCAATATACTCATTCACATTACTTAGCAGGTTCCACCCTCTCATACACATAGTACTACATAACTATAAAGAAATGTATGTAGTATGTAGCATATCTTCAGGGGCTCCTATATGCCTGTGCGAAAAAATTTTAAACTTATATACAAAATTTTAATTTTTCTAATTTTGATTTTCAAATTTTTTGTAACTAATAGCTTAAGAAATTAAATTCTTTTGAAATTCATATTTTTTGAAATGCATATTTTTTGAAATGCATATTTTTCGAAATTAAAATTTTCCGAAATTCAAATGAAATGAAAACATTTTGAAATGCAAGATTTAAATTTAGAAGTTGAAATTTGTCGAAAATAATTTTTTTTCAAATTTAAAACTTTTTTTAACTTATATTTTTCGAAATTAAAACATTTTGTAATGCAAGACTCAAATTTTGAAATTTAAATTTCCGAAATTAAAAGTTTTTTAAATTCAAATTTTTCGAAATACCAGTTTTTTCGAAAAACAAATATTTTGATATTGAAATTTTTTAAAATTTAAAATTTTCCAATTTTGATTTAAAAAATTTTTTTAAACTAATACATTCAGAAACTTAAATTTTTTCGAATTTAGAAGTTCTTGAAATTCATATTTCTCGAAGTTCCGACTTTTCAAAATTTAAATTTTTCAGAGTTCAAATTTTTCGAAATTTACATTTTTCTAAACCGAAACATTTTGAAATTTCAAATTTAGAGACTTATTTCCGAAATTAAAAATTTCCGAAATTAAAATTTTTTTGAAATTCAAACATTTTGACATTTTAATATTTCGATTTTTAAATTTTTCGAATTTCAATTTATAATTAAAATTAATATTTTATCATATTTTTACATTATTTAAAAAATATTTTCTAACACTGTCAAATTTCTACTTCCACTCAACCATTAATTTCCTGCAGGACACCCATTTATGTACATTTAGCACATTTACTTTGTAAATTAATATGTGTGCGCTGATTTATGCCATTCCATATAAACATTCATAAGCATACATATGTACATATATAAACGTAAGTAAATTTGTGCCGCCATTTTCTTACGCCAGCAATGAATTTAACTTTTTTTTAACATATTTTCATTCATTTGGTACATTTTTCGCATTGTTTTATATTATTTTCCAACGTAAGGTTAAAATAGAGCGGGTGGAAGGAGAAAACAATGCATTGTAAGAAAAATAGTTTATTTCATATTAATGATTTCCGTATTCAATACCGTAGACGATAATTTTTTTAAATATTAAAAAAAATGTTGGATAAAATTCTAGTTTTTGTTTTATAAAATCTAAAATTCATTGTGGCGGAATTCATTCAATATAATTAACTATTTTTTTTATTAAAATAATTTTCAAAATTTTGCTAAATTTTTTAAGTTACAGATAGAAATTTTTCTCACTAAAATATAAGTTTTATCAAAAATTATATTCTGGTTGTCATTAAAAAAAAAAAACAAATTTAAAATACTTTTCAATAAAAAACTTTAATTTTTCAAAATTTTACATTCAAATTTTGTTTGGTTAAGATACCCTAAACATATTGAGCACACGCTGGAAAGTTTTTATCAAACAAAAAATAAAAAATTTCAAACATAAATTTTTCGTATTATTTTTTTTTTAATTTAAAGCCTTTTTAAATTCATATTTTTCGAAATTAAATTTTTGCGAGTTCAAGTTTTTCGAAATTCAAATTTTTCAAAAGCAAAGCATTTTCTGTATATTCCAGTTTAGAAATTTAAATTTCTGAAATTTAAAAATTCGATATTTAAATTTTTCGAAATTTTTATTTTTCGAAATTTAATTATATGATAATTATGGAAATTTTATGGAAATTAAATTTACTTCCACTCACAACAATTAATTTTTATTTTATGTAGGAACTAATTTAGACATGCAAACATATTTTTTAGAAAAAAATATTCTAGAGAATTTTTTACTTCCAAAATTTATAATTAATTTCCAATAAAAACTCTTAAAAATCCAAATTAAACATTGTAATCATCAAATTCATATGCCATTTTTAAATTTATGCAACAAAAGTAAAATCACTTTACTTTAAATTATGCATTTTCTCTCCTATCTTCCACTCTGTCATCCCACCTCTCAACATTCGCTCAAGTTTTCATCTATTTTTGTCTCTACTCTTCCGCCAATGACGCCCACACCAGCTGGTATTGGCATTTAGTAGCCATTTTGCATTACACACATATGAACACGCACTCACACACACATACTAAATATGTATGTATGCACTTGTTTGTATGCGCAATGCCACAGCTGCTCTTGCTCAACATTTTGCAGTTTCTTTTAACCAGCGTTTTTGTTTTTGACGAGCTTAACTTGAATTTCTCTAGCGCTGTCGCCTTTTGGCATTTCGCTTTTAGCCACGTCATTCGCTTAACGCGCACACATACCGTGCCACTTTAAGCGCAACACAAACACACTTACACAGTTGCGATATTTACATTTAACACTCATACAATATTAGTTAATTCAACCCTTAGCTGGCCATTTATTAACATATGAATGTGTGTAGGTGTGTGTGAAAGCTTCTTCCCTTCACTCACTTCTCGACACATTGCAGCGCCACGAAAGCGCTACATACAGGTAAATGTATGTGTTAACAGTTATGTTACTCCTTTGGAGCGTCGCATATTTCCCGTGTCTCTCTTTGTATACTCGTGTCAATGTATTGGTGAATTTGCAGTGAATCTTAGTTGTTGATTTTTCTGAGTTTCCGCTTTAATTCCTGCCACTTTGCTGCTGAGAGTGCATTTTTTGCTCACACCGCTTTTCAAAACGTCTACATTTTGTACACACACGTGTATGTTTGTGTGTGTTCATGCAGTTTGTGTACGCACCGTCTGCCCGAAATGGCTAAAGAGCGCTAACACAGCACTCCTTTCACTCTACTCCACTCCTTTCCAGCTGCTTCGTTGCTCTTTGTGCGCGCAGATGACACGTCTTTGAACAGCTGCACCAAAACAACAACATCACTTATTTCCTACACGTCTACAGATATATGGTAGATATTCATATAGATTCTCTGTTTATATATATCAGTTAATTGACATTTTAACGAGCGCGAATGCCCGAGAGCTAAAAGTCGCGTAAGCATTTTTAATTTATCTAGAAGATCGCTCCGCGCAAAATTGTTATATGCGTGCTCATATGCGTAACCTTATATTACATATTGAGTTCATTAACGTTAGTTCTTTGAAAAATTGTTGAAGGAATGGTTACTGAGTCCCAAGTGAAGTCTATATGAAGTTTAGCTTAAGCACATTCTCCAAGACTTGCCTAAAGTGTGTAAAGCAAAATTATCCAATGAAACTAGCGGTTATGCCAATTTAGTGATTTCAATTTTACTTTAGTGGTTTTAGTTATTTTCGAAGATCCGTCTTTAACCACTTATGTTATCTGTCATACAAGATTAACCGAAAAATAGTAAAGACCATTGAAATAAGAAGAAACCTTAGATGACAACTATATTTTTAATTAATTCTGTTGTGTTTTATATAAAATTTTGCATAAAATAATAAAGAATGATATTTGAAAAATCTCAATTTGAAATTCAAAGGCATTTTAACTTGAGCTAGCTAGCTTCGAAAGCGAAGCAATTACTTTTTTACTTATGTCCAAATCTTTTGGAAATTTTGGTTTAATTCAATACCCAGATAAAGGTTGATTTTGTCGTACAGTCTTATAATTTTTTATAGAAAATGAAAATTAGCGTTTACCAAAATACTTTTTCGCGCGAAAAGAAATATTTCTGCATCAAGAACCGAAAAGTAACATAACAGTCAGTTTGTTGGAACAATTGGTATAGTGTGTTCGTTTCTCTACTCTCCAATACTTGGCAAATTGAAGACGGCCTATGTACATACACACATAAACGAACAACAAACGAACTCAGCAACAACGAATCATTCGAATGGTTGATATATCGAACAAATAGAAAAAGGTTAGATGAGCTCTTTGTTAGAGCTTCACATATCTTTGACGTTTCAGCATAGTAGGGTGCTCAAATAGTCTTTATTATCGCAAAAAATACACGAGTTTCAAGAATACTGCTTTCTTTGTTATAAAAATCAATTTATTTATATAATACTTATGTAAATAATATATTATAGGCAAATTCCAAAACATAATTCTTGGTTTTACTCACTTCGAAACAAAAATGAGTTTTTGGCGTGGTAAAGAAGCGACATTATTATTTACCAATTTTTTTTTCTTAAATATATATGCAAAGAAAAATTTGTTTCTTAAACTTGAAAATTCTTTATCGAAAATTATGATTTTATCATCTCAAGAAATCTTACATAGAAACAAGCGAACTATATTTAAACGAGACGTGACCTTTTATATAGAGGTTGAAAGAACAATTTTGGTTCTAAAGCATAAGGCCTCTTGAGTACTTTCTTATTGCAACAAAGAAATCTAAATAACAATTCACGTATTATTTCTTTTTTGAGGATGAATACTCTTCTAGGATATCACAGAGAGGGATAATACAACAAAACATGGATCATCATCTTTTAATGCTTTAGCTCTCAGTAAGCTTAGACTTGCTGCACATGTTGAGGTTTCTTTACAGTGGTGTATGCCAAGCTTCTTCTCGAGTTCGTCAATCCATCTTGATCGAGGTCTTCCTTTTGCTTTAAAGGGCACTGTGGTGACCCCAACAATATTCTTCTGATTGATCAAAATTTATCAGAACATATCCAAATATTTTAAAACACGTTTCACTTTTACTTTAAAAAATACCGAAAAAAATCAATATAATAACTTCAAAATATATCTAAAATGGTAAACTTTGTTTCAATAAAAAACTGCATTTTTGTTTCCGTCTAATAATAACCGGTCACTGATTTCGTTTATGATCCAGACTATTTTTTTTTCGTACTTCTTCTTGCTTTCACTATTTCAAAGGCTGTGATACCATTAATAATTCTACTTTTTAGATATTTTTAGTATAAAAACAGATCTTTGGAGATTCTTCTGGTTTACAAGGATGTAAATATACGCTACCCAGGTGGTGCATTTTGACCAAAAATTAGTAAAATCTCTCATTATTCAATGTGCTGAAATACCGATCTTTCTTTAAAATCAAGCAAATTGTGGTTCTAGAGTTCCATCAAAAAGTTTTATAGCATTATAAAATTCCGCATTGCATATACTCTCTAGTGTTTCTAACAGTATGAACATATAAGACCTCTTGCAGTAATTTTTTCGGTTATAATTTTAAGGTTAGAGTCGCTGTCGTACCTGAAAGTTTGACTATGAAGTAAAGAGTTAGTCAATATCTATAGTATTAAGTTTGCAAACTGGAGCCAATACATATGATCTCAAGGCCAAAAATGCTACATTAAAAACTATTTTTGAAGGCTAAGGCTTAGATCAGTTTATACAAGAAAAGTTGCTCTACAATTTTGGACGCCTTTGAAGCTGTATATCCGCCAGATCATGTCTGTCTAAAATACTGTATGTGAAATGCAGCTTATTTTTCGTCTGTCGTGATGGAAGACTCCGCGTTGAGCTAAGCAAAAACAGTTAGAAACTTTCCTAGTAAATGGATTTATAGTTTATTGGTGCGAGGATTCAATGATATATTTCAATATTTTTTCGCCTAAGGGCTAAAGAACCTGATATAGGCTTAAAGAAGAAAGGAATACTGAGTCTTTTGGATAAAGCAATAAAAACTTTGAATATGAATTTTTATGGATTTATATAGATTTAAGGAGACTTTTTATATATAAGTTAAGACTAAACACGTAGATCCATAAATTTAATGCACCAACTTTCAAAAAATCTCTAAAAACCTCTCATTGTACAAATATAGAAAAGTTGCGCTGAAAACCCATAAAATGCGAAAAAAATATAAATAATTATAGCATTTCGCAGTAAAGTAAAGCTCGCTCTTTTTGCATTCATTATGAGTGTATATACTTTTTGTTGCTCCAATACTGCAGCAATTGCCTGCAACAAATTGCTTTTTTTACTTCGCTGCATTTGCAGTTGTGTGCACAGGCGCACACACATCCGCACAAATAGCGGCATTATGGTGCAAGCAAATTTATGCATACCTAGAAGTAATATTAATAATTAAAAATACACTCAAAATTCAGTTATTTTACGCAGAAGAAACTACACCCAATTTAAAATTAATTGCCAGACACAAAAGGATCGCCATGCCACAAACCACATTCGAGACCATTTGTAAACATACTTATATACCTTTGTATATATATTTTCTATATACACATACATACATACTTTAGTGCTTTCTATGTAGGTATGTGTGTTTGTGTAGTCATTGCTTGTACGAAATGGGCCGTGCAACGCCCACTGTACGCGTGGTGGCACGAAGCGGTAGATTGCGGTTATGGCTGTTGCGGAGCATGGCTCAGCACATTAGTGCAATGAAGAAATTGTCGGTTGTCGGTATGTGGGTGGCAGGGCGGAGATGAGGTGTTCAGAATGTAAGAGAATGTTGCCTAGCGCAGGGCAAATGAACGCGCTGTGGAGCGAATGCAGAAAATTAAATTTAATAATTCATATGGACACACAATTACAAAATATACACGCACGTTTATATGGTTACTATATAACTATATATAAATATCTGTATATATATACTCACACATACAAAAATACACACATTTATGTGAGTGTGCACGAAAAAATATAACTATGTTTTGTATGAAGTGCATGTGCATATGTGCGCATATACATATGTCGCACTACACACTCGCATACATACATAAAAGTATATGCGTCCGTATGTGTCAAAGTGTGGGTGTGAAAGAGTGAATTAAACATAAAATGCCATTACAGCTTTTGTACGCATTCATTTACTAGCACATTTTTGCTCACAAAGAGCTTTATGTACCATATATATGTATGTATGTATGTATGTGTATTATATGCCGTAAAATGTGACCATTAACTTATGCATTTTTCTCATTTCTGGCAGCAAAAACCACATAACCAAAAATATGAAAAACAAATGAATGAAAGCATAGCGCCGCTGATGAAGTAAAAATTGCACACAAACACATTCAAACATGCACAAATAAATATAAAATATGTAAAAATTAAAAAAAAATTTATAAAATATTTCACAATATATGTATGTTAAATGAACCCAGTCAAGACCTAAATTTCGAGAATTTTTTATGCTCAAATAAGACAATATTTTTACTTAGTAATATTCTACAATACAATACCTGTACTCCAAGAGCTTAAAAAAATTTAAAAGAAAAAAGTTAAATTTTACGAAAATACAAGTTGTTGAAGTTGATGGGTAAGAGAGCGTATCTTTCTGTCAAGAATCCCACTCTTCTGGTCAACCGAAAACAAAAGAAGGTTGGGTTTTGTAACCGTACAAATTTTATTACGGCGAGAGAACTAAAAAAAAGATTTTTTTTCAATTGTCAAAAATTAACAAAAAATTTTGTTTTTATTTTTTTTAAATTTTATAAATAAAATAATTTTTACATTTTCATATTTTTTAAGTTTATTAATTCAATAAATTGTATGTTGTAATTTTTTTTAATTTAATATATTTATTTTTATATTTTTATTCCCATTTTTATTTTATAAATTTAACATTTTGAATTTAATTTTTTTATAAATTAAAAAACCGTAACATATAAACCAATTTGTTTTTATAATTTAAACTACTTTTTATTATTAAAATTATTTGTTTTATTTTTTTTTATTTAAACGACAGTAACTCTTAAAATAATTCTAAGTTCAGAAAATTTTTGTAGAGCTATTCTTGAATATCTATCGAAAATATGTTAAAAAGTTTTTGTTTTTAATTTTGTTCAATTTTTTTTATTATGAATTTAATTTTAATTGGTAATTTTTGTTTTGAAAATTTTAAAATTTATTTTACGTATTTAAGTTTTAAAATTATGCGAATTTCAAAATTTCTTTTAACAATGAAATTTTAAATTTTAATGTGTAATTTTTTATTTTTTTTTTTAAATTTTTATTATATTTTTTTTTTGTTTTTAAGCATTTTTTTAAATTAGCTTTTTTTATATGAAATGGTTGTGAGGTAAAGAAAATTCATACATCCATATGTAAATTCAAAGAAAAAATTTTGAAATAAAAAAAAAATAAACCAACAAATAATTAGTTTCAAAATTATTGATTTTTATTTCTTTTTTATTTAACAATTGAATTTAATTTTTATTTAAATCTTTATTTTTTCTATTTATTATTTTTTATTTAATTAATTTTGTCAAAATTAATACATTATTATTTCAAAACTAATTTTTTAAATTAAAAAAAAATAATAATTTTTAAATTTTAAATTTCAAAACTAATTTTTTTAAATTAAAAAAATAATAATTTTTAAAATTTTTAAATAAAAAAATTAATATTTAAAAAATAATTTTAAAATTTTTTTTTTTATTTAGAAATATTAATTTAAAAAAAATTAAAAAAATAAAAATAAAATTAACTAAAAAATTAACAAAATTTAAAATTATTATTTTTCTAATATCAAAATTTTGATAAAAAATTAAAATTAAAAATTTAAAAATTATTTTTAATTTCAAATTATATTTTTTTCATTTAAAAACTAATTTTTCTAAATAAAAAAATACATAAAATATTTGAATTAAAAGTTTAAAAATATTAAAAATTTTAAAATAATTTTATGAAATTATTTTTTTAATTAATTAATTTATTTTTTTAAGTTATTATTATGTAATTATTAGATTTTGGAATTCATAGTTGTATATATAATCTTGATTATTCGAACCATTAAAAAAAATTTAATTTTTAAAATTAGCATTTTTTAATTTAATTTAATTTCAAAACGTTTTTGAGATAATATTTTTCACATAAGGGAATTAAAAAAAGGTAATTTAAATATTTTTAGTTTTTTTTTTTAATAAATTCATTGTTTTTGTTTAAATTATTATTATTATTGTATATAATAATACAATATATTTTCTTAATATATTTATTTTGTTAGTTTAGAAAACTTATTCCATTTGCATTTATTTATTTAAAAAAATTTAAAGAAACAATAATTTCAATATTTTAATTTTTTTTTTTTAATAACATTAATTATTTTTTAATCAATGTTTATAAAAAAATGTAATTTTTTTAATTTTTCTCAATATATTTATTTATTTAGTTTTCAAAACTAAATTCATAATGTTTTTTTTTAATATTCAATATTTTTATTTGAACATTATTAATTTTTAAATTTTTTTATTAACTTACTTAACTTCCTAAAGACTATATGCATTTCAAACACACGCACACAGACACACCAATGTATGCATTTATGTAGAAGTGTACGAGTATAAGTTAATATGCAAGCGCTTAAGCGCTTAACTGTGCGACTGAGACTGCTTGGAGACCAAATTTTTGCAATGGCATTACAATTAAAAAATATTTCAGCTATAAAAACACAAACAAATGCACGTGTAATAAACGCGTTGCCAATAACAAGAACAACTATTTAATGCAGTTTGTAGAGCATTGCATTAATTTTCCATTGGAACAAGACACAGCGCCGCACGCGCGCACACACACACAACTACAGTTACGAACGCGAAAAGATGCAACAAAGATTATGTATTTGTAAATGTATATGTGTGCTTGTAAGTGTGTGTACGGGTAGAAATGCGCGCAAAAAGCTCAATTAAATGCAATTTTCGAGGTAAATATGCAATTACCACAACATACAGCGCGGCAACGTTGCAATTACGCTGCCAATGACGTTGCAACGCGGCTGCAGTCGGCGTCATCGGCGTCGCCATCGCCATCAGCGTTGCCTGCGCCACCAACAAAATGTCGCCTGCTTGCTACATGGCAACGGCTGCTTGCTCTACTCGCGTTTGCCGATGATGTTGTCTTGTTTTTATTGTAAATATTTTATTTTCTCGTTATTTTCGTTGCTGCTGCTGCTGTTTATGTTGTTGCTGCCTTTGACAGGATGCGCACATAAATTGGCATAATTTTGTTGCAATTTTCCTCGTTTTTATTTTTTAATAAAAATTTCGTTTGCTCATTTTTTGCCCTCCTTTGGTGCTGCGTTAGCGCATTGAAGAGGCCTGTGCAACACAATTTGTTGGTATATTAAAATAAAATCACATCGTAAATTTATGTCTTGTAAAAATGCACTTGTGCAAGTTGAATGACTCGAGGCGTTTTTACGGGCCGGTATATTTTTAATATATACTTTTAAAACTTGCATACGGAGAATATAGAGTTTTGTGTATAATATTGGAAATAAAAAAGCGAAATACCGTTGAAGAGTATAAATTTGAATAGTTTTTATAAATTTTTCAAAAATCCTCTTTTACTAGATAATTACCTATTTTGCAACTTTTTAATAATATGGAAAATTAAATTTCTAAAAATTTTCTTTTTTAAACCTAAAAATGTCATATTAACTGCTTGTAAGCGTTACAGAGTGGCGAATAGAACAAACCATAGCAGTCGTTCAAACAGTTTGGCAGCACTTGCCTTACAACCTTACGATCTTTGATTATACCTCTGATTATAACTTCATTCGAGAAATTCTTCTTTCCACTCCCAAAGACAGAGTATATTAAGTTCACCAGAACGTTTGTAATATCCTCAATGAATCGTCGGAAACCCTATAAAAAATATATAGATGATCGGCGTGACCAGCTGAGGTCTATATTTACGCGAACCCTTAGTTTTTAAGATATTGCTCTGAAATTTAGCACACGCCTTTTTCTTACAAAGGATTTGTTTATTTTCGTCGAAATTGCCATACAAGCTGGCTGATTAAAATGAATTAAAATTGATGGGCTAACCTCACATATTTTAGGCATACAATATAGGCTAAGATAGCGCCTTAACTTCCATAGAAATTTTTTAGATCGGCCCACTGTAGCATATAGCTGCCATACAAACTGATCGATCAAAATCGAGGTCTTGTATCAAAAACTTTTTTATTTTAAGAGATATCTTCACGAAATTTAGCACGAACTATAATCCAAAGTAACGGTACAATTTCAGAAGAAATTGTTCAGATCCGACCACTATATCATATAGCTGCCATACAAAATGGTCAATCCAAATCACGGTACATATTTTTTATACCCTTTCATTATAAACAAATGACGCTGTGAGGGATATTATAGCTATGTATATGTATATATATATATATATACATATCTTTGTATCTATCTTTGCCTTCCTCTTTTCTCTTTCTTAACACACATCTCTGTCTTTGTCTTCTTCCTGGTTCTATTTGAAGATACCATTCGAATTTCTTCGAGGCCTCTAATATGAAGTTACAAAATTTCTTAATTTCTTTTCGAAATATTTTCTAAAACTTCTCCAATTATTTCGCTACAAAAAACCGAAATTTTCGCCACTTTACATAGCGCAGTCTCTAACAGGAAAGAACTTAGTTCGTGACCCACAACAACAATAAATATAATAATAATTAGAGAGGCCAAAATAAAAATCGAAAGCCAAAGAGCAGCCAAAGCAAAATTTGAGCAAAAGTAACGAAGCAGAAAACGGTGTCAGGCGAGCAGTCAAGCAATCGAGCAACTTGCAAGCAGCGCGCTGCAGCCTGGCGAATTCTTCTAAGCGTACAGTCGCACAAATTGCACAAACATACACATACACAGCTATATAAGTATATATATTTATATATATATGTATAAATATAGGTGTATATGTATATATAAGCAGCATGTCGTAGCCGGCAGTTTATTGCGGCAATAAGGCTGGTACCATAACTGCCAGCCGCAGCCACATTTGGCCATACGTCGAACAAACTTTAATTGCATAATTATGTGCAGTTTGCAATTTATCATTTTTTCCTCGACTTATTATTTATGCGCTCGGTAAACGAGCGTTGTGTTGCCATCTAACTATGTTTGTGTGTGTGTGCGTCTGCGAGCGATCTTATGCTCTTGTGTTTCTAAAAAATTGTCGTTCTGCTTCACTATATTTTTACACGTTTTTTTCTACTTTTTGCTCTATCCTTTGCCATGACTTTCGCGCTCACCATTTGCTGATTATTATTTTTAGTTCTTCAAAAATATTGTATTTATGCCCACATTCATGCTTGATAGTAAAGTTTTTTAATTGTATGTTTAAGTTATGGTTTGTTTGCTTATAATTATATGTTTTGGTTGAGAGTAATAAGACGTAAACAACAAAAATAATAAGATTTCGGGTCAATTAGTGGGTGTGTCGCAGGAATTAACGAACGTGCTAAAAATTTTTGTTCAACACAATGGACTTGTAGCAAAACTTAGTAGGTGTTTGGAAATGCTTATATAAGCATGTTGTCACTTAAGGCGCAAAACAGCGTATCATCAAACAAATCGATTTTGAATTTTTATTGCGTATGATTCACTACGTATGTAAGCTAAAAATGTTCCTCGTATAAAAAAGTCAGATATTACCAGTCGTAGTAACCATTTTATAACCAAAACCCAAAATTTTGTCTAAATAGGAGTGGTTTATATAAAATCGTTTTTGCTTAAAATTTAATGCATAAATTTTAAACTCACGCTATCAGTTATAACTAACATATAACCAGTTATAATAACCATTTTATAACCGAAACTC
The DNA here is from genome assembly GCF_016617805.1 of Bactrocera tryoni. Taxonomy (NCBI): domain Eukaryota; kingdom Metazoa; phylum Arthropoda; class Insecta; order Diptera; family Tephritidae; genus Bactrocera; species Bactrocera tryoni. The sequence continues at coordinate 21,409,670 of NC_052503.1, read as the reverse complement.
AATTTTTTTTAAATATGTTTATATTATATTGTTATTGCATAAAATTTAATGCATACAATTTTAAGGTGACGCTATCATACAAGTATATAACCAATATATAACCAGTCAAAATAACCATTTTATAACCAAAACTCAAATTTTGTTTAAAGTTGAGTGGTTTTATAACAATATCGTTATTGCATAAAATTTTAAGCTTACACTATCAGATATAACCAATATATAACCAGTTATGATAACCATTTTATAACCAAAATTTCAATTTGGTTTAAGTATGAGTGGTTTATATTATCAAGTTGTTCCTTCGCCCGTAAACTTATGAAAAGTGATGTTAAGTTATTTTGCATTTTAGGTGCAGATATACATACATATAGTAGATATATTGTGTTATACATATATTTATTTTGTATGGCATAATTTAATTTATTTACATTTCTGTTGCTAATCAAGTTATTTTCTTTATATTTTCAGGTAAGTGTCGAAAAAAGTCATTGAAATCGCTTTAGATATATTTTGGAAGCAGAGAAAACCATTGAAAGTGTAAGTTTTGTTATTATTTATATAGTATACACAAGTCAATAAGTCATTTAATTCAATCAAAAACGATGTTTATGCAATTTTCCAACTTCGTCATAGAAATTATTTGCATATTCAATGCCTTAAGGAGTTATATACACTTTCAAGTCAGAAAGCGTTTTTATTTTATTTTTTTTTTGTTTTTTGAGAGGTATTTTGTTTAATAAATAAATAAATAAAAAATAGCGTTAATTTACCAAATTTTGAAATATTTTGGATTCCCTTCATTCTGTAACCGATCTCCAGGATGTCCCCAAAAAACAGAACTATGACGGTATGACAGATTTTTCTGCTTAATATTTTATCAAATCAAAAAATTTTGTTATTACAATAGCTGAATACAGGTAATCAGAGAAGACTAGTTATAATTTGGATTTTTGACAAAATGGCGGCTTCTCAAAGTTTGTTAAAAAGTTTACGCTTCAGAATGGTTTAAAAAATTAAACCTACTATCAAAAGCCTTATTTCTTCGTTCAATAACCGACAAATATAAAAATTTCTGCTTAATCGGTGAAGCCATTCCATAAAACTTTTTTGTCACCGCCTCTGAAAGTACCATTTCGAGAAGAAAGCGTTTAAAATTTTGAGACTCGAACACATTTAGTTAAAAGTTTCTTACAACTTTGATCATATCTCCGAACAACAAAATAAATTTTTTGAAATTCACTTTTGTATACAACCGCTTAATTCCAGCAAATGTTTGGAATCAATACTTAACACTTTGATTTCTCTTAAATATCCAATAGCCAGCCTCACATGAAGGCTTGGTCGAAGGCACCCGGAAATTTGGAAAGCTCTGTTCCAACGACAAACTCTACTTTTGTATAACCTCACAAAGGACTACATGTGTGATCTTTGTTCAACGATTTAACCTAACCTAACCAACGACAGACACTTCAATGACTGTTAAGATATCTTTTCAAAAGATAACGCAGGGGATCTGCTCAAAGCCTAATTAACTTTTGGAATACTTAATTCCATAGTTTTGCAGAGTGTTCTCATTCTCATTACAATAATATTAGAAGTCCAAACTATTTTTTAGGTAGCTTCAACTCTTCGCGACTAGAAGAAAGTCGATGAAAGAGATGTTCATAAAATTTCGCCGGCAGCGCCACCTATTGGATTAACAAATTTTGATAATTCAATTTCTAAATTAATGTGTTAAAAATAAACGGAAACGATTTGATATTTAGATCAAATATACAATATTATGGTGAGCCAAAAAAATACCACATTTTTGGGAAACTGGAATCCCTAAATGGTTTCACAGTTGTAATTATTGAAATAGGAAGATTTGAACGCTCAAAAACAACTTTTCAAATGAAGCCCAAACTCCAGTCTTAAAGTGATATTATTGCTCTATATATAAACACATTTGAAATTATAAATTCGATATTGGTATTTTTATTTTTTGGTATTTATTGCGACTACAGCGCCATCTAGCGCATTTTCTCATTGGTCGTGCATAGAATTGCAAATAATTACTTGCTAACGATAAAATTCCCGTTAAAGAATTGACTTTTTTAAATTCCGAAATGGAAATTTTAAACTTTAATATAACTTTGGTGTCAACACAAACCATATTAATCAACGACAATATGCGTTCGAGAAGCGCTCAATGAAACATATGGGTAATATTAACTTGTAAGTCCAAGCGAAATTTATCGCCGCCTTTCCATTTCACAATTTTTCACTTAAATGCATTTGTCTTTGCATAATACCCACGCCAGGCGGCACAACACCCCGCCCGACCCAGCTGGGTGCGCGCCACCAAAGCAGCGGCACGAGCGCCGCTGACACACGAGTAATGCGATGATGCATATTGTTGCCGCACCAATTTATACTTATCTATATACATACGTATATGTGTGTGCGTGCATGTATATGTGTGTGTTTTTGTATATATGTATGGGTATGTATATATATATATATATCTGTGTGTGTTGACAATGAGTGGTTTGGGTTTGGGTTGAGAAAACTTTTCACTGCAATAATAAGTATACGAAAGCACCGACAACAACTATGAAACCTACAAGTATACGTACAAACAACAATAATGGCAAGAAAATAATAATAATAACAACAACAAAAGCTAGCAATATTGCAACTAACGAAGCGACCAGCAAAATGTGGTCATAAATAATGTATGCAGTGGTGCCCGAGTTGAGTCGACGATATTAGCCCAAGTTATCGATTGCTTGGTTCTAAGTGCCCCCAGTCTGCGTGCCTCTATATGCGCCGTTGCTGGTCACAGCCAACATAACTCCCCATCAATGTAAACAAGCGCGCAGTAGCGGCATTTTTGCTCGAAGAAAAAGCACAAAAATATTTCTTACTTGTTTTTCCAGGGTTGTATTTTCCTGAATGCTAAATGACTATGGCGACGAGGAACATTTTCGCAATTTGCATGAATAAACTATAAAAAATAACAAATAAATATAAATAATGTTGCCGCAAACATATTAAAAAATAAATATTGTTTTTCTCTTATTTATTTTGTTTGCATGGCGCTGAGCGCTGAGACAGAGAAATTTTTATTAGAAAACTAGAAAGCTAAGTTAGAAATATATTTGTTTGTGTGTGTGGCGAAAATTTAATGGCAGTATGAGGGAGCGAGTGTAAGAATTTTATGCGGAAGGAAAGCAGAAAATAATAATTTTTTATTACAAGTAAAAATGGTTAAATATGTTTACAAATGATAACAAATCAAATAAATTTCGCTAAGAGGGACAATGGAGAATCTGTGATATAGGTTTTCTGGAAGAGAAGGTCCTGCTTTATTATAAATTTATCGAAACATTTCACTTGCTCTTACTCACAGCGAGTGCTCAAAATTATTCTAAAAGTGTCTGTCCAGCAACCAGCGGCAACTTTCTAAACAGACTCGCTTGGGTTTCCTGGTCATAGCGGTATCACAGGGAACCGCAAAGTCGTTGAGCTCGCAAGGGATCGCATTGAAAACTAACTGAGTCGCCGTTGTCATCTGGACCTTTTGGATTCCAGACTCATTTGAGTATACTCAGGAAAACTGTATCACAGGAAACTGCAAAGTCGTTGAGCTCGTAAAAGATCGAATTGAAGACAACCTAACTCGCCGTTATCGCCTTGCGTTTCACGGCTGGACCTCTTGACTTCGCGTGAGCCTAGAAAGCGCTGGTCAACAACAGCGTGGTGCTTCAGGTCTATAGTAGAATTATTAGAATGTAGGAAATTTACTGAGCTACCTGCTCTCAGTGAGGTTCCTCTTGCTCTCAGTAAGGTTGCTCTTGTCATAACAGTAGGAGTTTTTACTGGACATTATCTAATAGGAATACATCGGTGAGGCTGAAAATATTCTTGGATGCTAATTGTCCAAGTTGTATGGAGGCTGGAGAGCTGGAAATATCTAAGCACTTTCTTTGCCATCGTCCAACTTTTGAAACATTGAAGTTAGAACATCTCAGCGAAATCCATGAAATAGCCGGAATTTATATAAGCCGTCTCAACAAATTTGCGACAGACTCATAGCACTTGATTGCAGGTTTAAGCGTTTTTTTCGATTATTAGAAAGCAGTATTGAGGTATTACAATAGACCGGAGTTCTCAGCTGTTCAAGGGGGATCCGTTTTGATACGACTTTTTAGCCTAATCTAACCTAACTTGCTCTTAGTGTCATAAAAAACGCGGGTCTTATTGAAATAAATATATTTGAGTAGAATTTTAGAGGAATTTTGCTGATCAGTTTTGTAACGGGCTCTAAGCGGGCTAGTCCTATACAACACAGCAGCGTTCTAACAGTTCAGGTGGGATGGTTCGTGACTTAACGCAGATCGGCACATTCATCTAACGTAACTTAAACTGATAAACCATATTTGCCTTACTACATTTATCAGTTAGAACACTTTTTAAATTAAATAGTTGTTTTTCTTGTTTACCGAATTGACTTCATATAACTCGGTCGGCTGGATTTGTCATATAATTTTCAAAAACCAATTTGGTTTGGTATATCACTTGATTCTGAAATTATATTTAAAATATAATATCCAAAAATATACCTGCGACATATTATCTAATATAAAAATTAAAATAAGCAAATTTTCTCTGGAAGCATTTTTTTCTTTCAGTGGAAGAAATGAGGAAGTGCAAAAAGCACTCCAAATAATAAAACATCACAACATCTATATAGGTAGTTAAGACGCTATCGTTACTGCTACTAGCTAAATTAGTATTTTATGCAAATTTTGCAATTTCACTACACCAACAAACATATTTAAATTTACATAACATACAGCGGTATATTCCTGATATAAGACGTTCCAGCACGCACCAGTGCACATTGGCAAAACAAAAGCACACAACGCTGCTTTGACTTCATATATACATAGTACTCGTATTTAAGTATACTTCTTAGTATGGATTCAAGCACTTTCTTCTCTAAATTCCCAACGAAATATTGTGTAATTCTCAACCTGTTTATGGAGAAATTTTTACTAATAAAAGTGTTAAAATAGAAGTTACTTTCTGTAGTGGATTCTCTGCACTGTAGAGGATATATTAAACTTGTCAGGAAGTTTGTAACACACTGCGGGATACGAAGGAGACCCTAGAACATATATATTATATATATGTACATTTATAAATGACCAGGGTGATGAGCTGAGTCGATTTTGCCATGATCGCTTGTGTCTTTGGATTTATATACGCGTCCTAGTCACACAATTTTCGTGATATCGATCTGAAATTTTACACAAGTCTGTTCTCTCCAAGAAGGTTTTATGTTTGTGCGAACCGCCGATATCAGAGCACTATATCATATATCTCCCATACAAGCTGTACGATACTTGTATGGGCAACTTTTTCATTTGATAAGATATCTTCACGAAATTTGGTACAGGTTATTATCATAGACAACGCTATAATCACCAAACTAATTTTTCCGATGGGACAACTACAACATATAGCTGTCATACAAACTGATCCATCAAAATCAAGTCCTTGTATGGGTAACTTTTCCATTTGAAAAGATATCTTCACGAAATTCGGCATGCAATATTTTCCAAAGCAACAATTCAATCTCCGAACAAATTATGTAAATCGGACTACTATAGCATAAAGCTGCCATACGAACTGACCGCTCAAAATTAAGATGAAGATCTGTTTATACCCTTTTATGCCACTAGAAATGTACTTGTGAAGAGTACTATTGCTTAGGTGCTTCCGCAGTTATAAAATTTTCTTGTTTTAATGTGATCTACCCGTTTTCGAAAACTAAATAACCGTTAAAAAAAAAAAATAATCGAAAAAATTCTTATTCTCGATAATAACTAATGAAAAGGACCTCCTAAAATTTAATTATACGAATTAGTGACAAATTAGTCAGGCTAATATAAAAAGTTAAGCGCAGGATGTGATGAAAGCTCAGGCCCTCACGGTTCATTATTAACAAAAAAGTAGGCAAAAAACTACCTTCAAAGTAAGCAGGATGACCACTGCTATCATATAACATTATATGGCAGACAAACCTACGTATGGATGCAGCTTTGTATGGCCAGGAGTTAATTAATATTTTGCTGAAATTCTCTTTAACATTTCAATTGTCATGGCCTTGGAATAGGGCGAGTGTGCGATAACGAATTGCGATTTTATGGCGCAAATAAAAGGCAGCGGCTTATTAAGCCTGGCTGAGAATGCAACACATACATATACGAATAACATACATTTCTTACCTGCTCAACTTACAACTTACTTTTGTATATGTGTATTTGTATGCGCATATATACCATATTCATATTTGTTTGTTTGCATGTGTAAGTTGGTGATAAATGCCGCGGGGTAGCATTCATTAATTTGCACTTGTCAACACGGCGTAGCAGCAAATTTATGAGGTGGCACAGCAACAGAAGCTAAATGAAGTCAAATATTTTTACACGCTCACTGTTGGCACTAGCCATTTACATATGCTACATGCGTGTGTAAACATGCCAACACGTACTTACACATATGTACATATGTATGTGCATAGGTGTGAGTGTAAACATATTTGCAGAAATTATAACGAAGTGCGCTAACTAACCTGACAATGAGAATATTGTCGCTTTCATTGCATTCGTAATATTTTCACTCGCCGACAAAGGCGCGCACGCCATTTCGTCATTCAGTTGGTAAGGAGAAGAGGAGGATTTTTTGGGAGAGTTTTTTTAACTCAATGCAATTGCGACGCAAATTTTTATAACCGAAATAGGATATATAAAGTTTGTCACGAAGTTTGTAACAACTCGAGGGAAACGTTGGAGATCTTTTAAAAAATATTAATAAATGAACAGCCTGAGGAGTTGAGTCGGTTTAGTCATGTCGGTCTGTTTGTTTTTACGTGAAATAGTACCTCAGTTCTGGAGATATTCTTCTGAAATTTTGTACACCTTCTTTCCTCTCCAAGTAGCTGCTCATTTGTCGGAAGCATTGATATCGGACCACTATAGCATATAGCTGCCATACAAACTGAGCGATCGATATCTAGACCTTGTATGGGCAACTTTTTTATTTGACTAGATATCGTCGTGAAATTGAGCGCAGAGTATTCTCCAAAGCAACGATACAATCTCCGAAAAAACTGTGGCGATCGAGCTACTATAGCATATAGCTTTCATACAAACTAAAAGGTCGAAATCAAGTTCTTGTATGGAAAACTTTTTTATTTGTTAAGATAGCTTCATGAAATCAGTCACGACTTATTGCCTATGGCATTGTTACAATCTCCGAAAAAATTGTGCAGATCGAACTGCTATAACATATAGCTACCATACAAACTGACCGATCAAAATCAAGTTCTTGTAGGCAATCTTTTGTGTTGGCTACCAAATCTACTTTTTTTCTTAGTAACAAGCGTGAAAAGTACTCGAAATGCCAGCTTATCGACTGGAATATACCCCTCTCCCCCTCCCATAAAATACCAAAAAAGCGCTGAGCAGATTTAAATCCAACCATTACTTTAAACCGTGCTAAACTGCTATAAATCAAGACTTTTTCTGAAATATTTTTCGAAAACCTTACAGCTAGTACTTATATAAAAAAATATGTATTATCTTCTATGGATCACCATTTTTACTATCCACATATTATATAATATATGTATATAAATATCACAGCATATATTCCAAATATGTCTGCCTCTTACAATGAAGCCTCAGTCAAAATTGCAAATTAGTATCCTTGCTAACTCACCTTACCTCTTGCCTTGCAGTAGGACTCGGACTTGATGTCTTCTCCACGCATATACATACACATACATATATATGTACTTAAGTATACAACTGAATTTATGCATTTCTGTGGCACTACCTTCGACAGTTGTTGCGATTTTGACCCGTTGAGTTGGCTGAGTTTGTTTAGCCATTGTTATGTCAAAGTTGACAGAAATTAGATATGCAAAATGCAAACAGACCACGTTGAGCACACTTCCATAAGCAAATCATACGTACGGTTGTGGTAGCGCTCCAAATTAGGACCATAAGAACCGCGCGCACGTACATATTTCTTATGCATTGCTAATTAATATTGACAGTAATTAGCATGAAGTAAAAGCAAGGTAATAAAGAGCGAATAGTTAGATTAAACGAACAGAAAGCTAGTGTGTATCCAAGAGCGCCATGTAGACACTATGTAAGAGTTAAGTGAGGATTGCGCATATAAAATATATTTAATAACAACTACACAGAAATTAAAAGAAAAATCTTAAAATTGGATGGAGAGAAAAAAGTGTGCCCAAAGGACCCTGAGAACACTACATAAGGGTTAAGAAAGCGGAAATCATATACAAATTAGGTATTATAGCTTTAATCAGTTTAAAACGACCACTGCGGTTAATTTTGAATAAGCATACTAATCAAAAATCGATTGAACTTTCCGAGCATAATAAAAAACTGTTTGGCGGTCTTCAGAGTAGTCCTTCGTGGAAGCAATAACTCTCTTATTCTACAGAAATTTCTGCCCGAAAAATGTTTTTTTTTTTCACATTTGAAATCAAAAAGAAGTCGCACGGAGTCAAATCTGTAAATTATATTGTGGAAGGCAGCAGCTCGTAGTTTAATTTGCTAAGTTCGTCAACGGCGACGGCGAAACTGTAAGCCGATGCGTTTTCAAGCAGTAAAAGCACTGTTTTTTTCGGCGGCAAGCCTTCTTTTCTGAAATTTGTTGAATTGGTCCAATAATTTTTATATTCCTGTGACCAATTTTCTTTTCTACAGAGCTTACCTTGGGAATTCCAGAAATATATGGCTATTCCATTACCAGATTACAGGTCGGACGGTCTTAGTTTTTTTTCAGATCAGATTCGTCAGATTAGGTACACTATTTCGAGAGTTCCTTGATCTCTTAGTTTCGCTTGTTATCTGGTGTTAGCAGTTTTAGCACTCGACGGATTTCTCATATCCAATCATCACTATCTCTCTCAAGTTCGTGCGGCAGTCGGTCAATACGAGATCGTGGACCTTTCTCCATTTGTTTAGCTTTTCGTACCCTAAACAGAGTATATTAAGTGTATAAGTTTAGTGTATGTTGTTTTTAATATCCAAAAGAACTAAGAAAGTCAGACTTCTTACTTGTATACTATATCCTATATAAATGAAGCGATGAGTCGATTTAGCCAGGTCCGTCCTTGGTCCCTCAGTTTTTGAGATAACCATCTGAAATTTTGCACACGTCCATTTCATTCCAAGAAGCTGATCACTTGTCGGGATTGGTGATATCGGACTATTATAGCATATAGCTGCCATATAAACTGAACGATCAAAATTATGTCCTTGTATGGAAAACTTTTTTATATGAAGAGATATCCTCACAAAATTTTCTATACGTTATTATCTAAAGCAAAGATGATATTTCTGAAGAAATTGTTTCGATCGGACCACCATAGCATATAGCTGCCATACAAACTGAACGATCAAAATCAAGTGAAGCCACATTTTCTTGTTATATATACATACATACATATATATATATATGTATACATATATATATATATTGACCACGCAATACATGTGCGTCTAATGGCTTGGCTAACTATCCCAGCCAAATCATTATGGCCAAGTGTTGCAGCAGTAAATGCGCTTGCCGCTGCACAACAGCTAGTTAGAAAGTTTTTTCAAGCGCTCACACGCACACACAGCCATTTCATTGAGATATGATACAATTTTCATCACTAATAATAAAAAAGAACTTTGCGAAAGTAACTTTTAAGACTTAATTTTAAAATATTGCGCGGAATCACAGTTGGTGTGCGAGTAAAAAGCGAGTAGCGTGAAGTTCGCAGCGCGCAAATGTGCCGCGCTATATTTGGTCATAAAAATGTTGAAAAACGAAACAAAAAAACCAGAAAACAACAAAAAAATATTTTCATTTTTTACATTTTATTGCATTTTTCTTTCAAGGTATTGGCCATTTATAGTCCTGCCTCATTTATTTTTATGACTGGCGGCGTCGCAAAATGTGCTGCACTAAATTTTTATATTACAAGCATATACTTTATGAACGCACATACTTACAAACATTCATAAATACATGGCTTGAAGGCTTGAAGGCTTGTAGATGCACGCACACAAGCATAATTATGTTTATGTACATAAAATATATTAAATTTTTTATATTTTTAGCGCGCCATATATAGCCATTAGCTATTGGTGCATACACAATTTTGCCTGGCTTTAACTCAATGCCCGCGGTAAGCAGGCAGCATCGTTATAACCTCTAAACAAATTTTGAGAAGCATCTACTAAAGTGTAGCTAGTAGAAACAAGAAATTAAGGCGCATAAAATTTTGCAGCTCGAAATTCTCACAAATCCAGGCGCAAGTGCTTGAACTGCTTATCTGCTTAAATTGCTTGAAACACACCCATTTTCCACGCTTGCCTCTCTACCATACATACTATATTGCATACGCCTGCCGCTGTTACTTCTATATTCCCTTCAACCGTTGCTGCGCCCTTCATTGTGCTATTCAATTTTCATATCATTTAATTAAAATCGCAGTTTTCGTGTATATTTTCTTCTGCCGCTTCTCTGCGCCTCTTCTGTTCGCTCTGTTTCTTACGAAATTCGCCCACTACAGCCTACCTGCCACAAGCTACGTTGTTGTTGCACGTTGTTGTCTCTTTGCTGTTTGTATGCATATTTTATATTTCCTTGCTTTCCAAGAAAAAGTAAATTAAATTAACTTAAAGAAATATGCACGCGTCAATAAAGTGTTGGATTAAATTGCCTTAATGAAAGTAAAATGCAGAAATTTGCTTTAGACCGTGGATTATTAATTACAGAAGCGTTTTTGAAAGACTTTTACTTTTAAAATTAATTTTTTGTGGTAAAATTAACACTCTAATTACGTAGGGCTACTGAATTAAAGTTGCCAGGCGTGCAAGTGATATCCCGAAAAAGGTTTTCATTAAATGTTTGGGAATCGCTTGAAATGCGTATGTACTACTATGAGCAAAATATAATAAGACTTCGTTCATAATTCTAATATTCTTAATTTATTCTTCAAAATCTATGTCGTTCCCATAAAAGTAATCCCCTTTGACCCCAATACACTTGTTCCAACTTTTTTTCCAATCCACGAAACAGATTTTAAAGTCAATTTCCAGAATAACCAACAACATCAACTCATGATCAACATCAACTCATGATCAAAACGTCAATAAAATAAAGGAATTCGTGTTTGAGAGTCGATGCTTGGCAGTCAGAGATCTTACTGACATCGTTGGAATGTCGGATGGATCAAGCAAAACCATTTTGAAAGATCAATTGGGCTTGAGAAAAGTGAAAGCAGAATCGGTTCCAAATCACTCAATTTTTACGAAAAACGCGTAGCGTTAACGTCTGTGAAATAATACTTTCCGACTGCCAAGATGTCCTGAAACGTGTTATTACTGGCGATGAGTCTTGGATCTATGCTTATGACCCGGAAACAAACCATGAATCGGCCGAAAATCGTGGCAAAAGTAAGCCGAAGCTGAAAAAACACATCAAAGCAGGTCAAAAATCAAGGCTATGTTGACAGCTATTCGTAAAAAGATTCATCCTAAGTTTTTCGTCAAATATTCAACGAATATCACGCCAAAACCACCGTATTTGCCTAATTTAGCTCCGTGTGACTTCTGGCTATTCAGCAAACTCAAACGACCGCTCCGTGAAAACCGTACCCTTATACGAGTTAACTTAAACTTTAGAAAATTCGTACGTATAGAAATTTCAGACAGGTTCTCCTGTATTAACTTGTACTTATAGACCTCTCAGATAGCCTCAGCGGTATTTATGGACACCTCTATAGTATGTAGATAACGCCAAGTACAAATAAATCTATTATTTTATATTATATTTACTATAAGTATAGGTTGAACTACGAGCTGTAAGTCAAAGGTGCACCCGATGTTGTTCGATAACTCGTTGCCATTTTGAGGATAATTTTACAATGCCACTATCGTAGAAACAATCGTCCTAATTAGTAAAACAGTAGCGCTGTCGATTTTCTCAAGCTTCTCGTGAGGCAAATTTTTCACCAACAAAATCATTCACCTTAAGCACCTTCTAACTAAGCTCCTGGCAAACTACTATGGATGCATGTGGCCTGGCGTTGTCTTGACGGAACATAATTTATCTTCTATTGAGTAATTGATACCTTCAGAGGCAGAGATTGATTGCTTGTTGACTGTACAGGTTCAAACCTCTTCTGGGTACTCAAGACAGTGCTTACATGATCATCGGACTTTTGGATTGCATTTGCTTTCTCGATATTTTCGACAATTGGCTTTGCAAACCGAGAAACATCTTTAACATCAAAATTACCATAACATATGGTGGATATTCTCTTTGCTGATCTTCAAGTTTGACGCGTTCTTTAACGGCACTGAGTCAAACAATCACAAAACTGTCTGAAAAGTTTTTTAGTACAAAATCTTATAATTTTAACGCCATATAGCAACGCCTGGACGAACATATACAACACAAGAGAGCTAATATTAAAGATCTCCAGACAATTTTTAAAATAAGAAATACATTGTCTTGTTATTTGTCGACTTTTTCGCAATTAAACTGGTAATTGACTTCATTTACAAAACCTCAATTAAGTTGTTAATTGAGTTAATTTGCAATACCTCAATTAAGTTGTTAATTTACTCAATTTAACATACTATATTTCAATCTTTATTTGAAGCTCAAAATAATAACAGACTTTCGATATAATTTAGTGAAAAAGCATTCAAATTAGTTTTAGATCTTAATAGAGAGTAAGCAATCATAGAAGACTAACTTTAGAAAATTCGAGTTCATAATGATCTCATTCGTTCAACTTAACCATTATAACTACAAACCACTGCGATGAAAGGAACTAACTTTGGTCCAACAGGGTAAAAACAGTGTAAAACACGAAAAAACGTTACACCGAAGCTAAATACCCTGCACAGGTGCATTTCTGTTAGTAACTATGTGTTCAGTTTATATGGAAGCTATATGCTATAGTCAACCGATCTGAACAATTTCTTCGGAGATTACATTGTTGCCTTAGAAAATATTATGTACCAAATTTCGTCAATATATCATGTAAAATGTGAAAGTTGTCCATACAAGAACTTGATTCCGATCGTTCAGTTTGTATGGCAGCTATATGTTATAGTGGTCTGATAGCGGCCGTTCCGACAAATGAGCAGCTTCCTGAAGAGAAAATGACGTCTGCAAAATTTCAAAACGATATCTTAAAAATTGAGGGACTAGTTCGTATATATACAGGTAGACAGACGGACAGACGAACAGACAGACGGACATGGCTAAATCGACTCAGCTCGACATACCGATCATTTCTATATATACTTTATAGAGTCTCCGACGATTCTTTCTGGGTGTTACAAACTTCGTGACAAACTTAATATACCCTGTTCAGGGTATAAAAATACCATGAGCGAGTTTTTTCAAATTCAACGCACGAAGTGTGCAAATCTTGGTTACAAAGGAAACATTTTCCTAAAACAATTAGCACGCCAGCTGCAATAAAATTGCAACGCCTTCACATGCTAACGAAAAATGGCGAAAAAGAAATGCACCATCAACGATTTTCAACGCTTGCAGACGACAGCTAAAAGATACGAATGCAATACGAAAAGAAAATCGAAAAATTAAATAACATATGCCAAACTCAAGGCACGAGAAACTAGTTGCGGCAGTGCAGAATAAGAATAAAGCTCAAGAATAATGAAAAGAAAAAGGAATATTGTAAAGAAAAAGAATATAGAAAAGTAAAACAAATAATGAAAAGAAAAAGAATATGGAAAAGAAAAACAAAATAATGACAACAAAAAGAATAATGCGAAGAAAAAAGGAGCTTCACGGCCGCAACTTGAAATCCAACTGGATTTCTTCTTTGCATTCTACAAACAGTTGCATACACTTAAATGTGCAAGAAATAGAAGAATACGAAATGAAATGCAAGTAAAATGAAATAAAATTGAAATAAAAAGGCATATGGCCAACACAACTACAATGCTGCACGTTGCACGCTGCACGCTGCATCTTGCCCATCAAGACAATGGCTGCTGCATTCTATACACCAGGTTAATGGTTTTGCTCTCCATGCCAGTGGCGCAGGCGAGTTGTGTGCCTGGGAGAGCACAACACACCACACCACACCACGCCACGGCACGCCACGCCACACCGGCCTGGGTGCAGATAAAGTTGGCCATGACCTTTTTAATGTGAAATTACGTTCACCTTTTCAATAAATCAGTTTGACAGTTTGTGAGATATTCTACGCTGCTGCAGCGTTGCATTCACCATTTTTAAGACGGTTAAATGGGCCGTGTGCATTTACGTTTCGCAATGAGAATGTGGCGAGTAAGAAGAAAATGAGCAAATTAAATTTATTTAAAAGGTGAAACGTCGTGTGGGCGGCGGCAATGGTTATGCCTAGCAAATGAGATGTGCAGCAGTAAATAACTTGTTATTGTACGATGGGGGTGTTTCAAAAAAGAATATATGCTATGTATTATACTAAAAAAATATTCAAAAAAGTGCTTACAAACGGTTTACTTGCAAAGCTTTGGGAGAGCTTAGAGGGTGCTGTTACAGCAAATACAAAGCAAGTCGCTTATTTCAAATTTATTTTTCCTAAAAATATACTTTTATACCAGCTTAATCGTTATTAGCATTACATTTTCCTTGCTTACACAAACTGTGCTTAGCATTTTGTATAAAAGCCCTGCCTTGCAGTTTTCTCCACACAAATTCCTTTAAAAATTAATATGCCACCCTTAATTTGTACGCAACATTTAGCCTTGTGGCTTAGTAATTTTATGTAAATCGAAGCATTTCAGTGCATATTTTGTAGTCACCTATTTGCATATAAATTGAACATCAAATTCCTGTACTGAAAATAGCTTAGAGAACAAAAGGAAGGCTGAGATTTTTAAACAATTATTTAAATTAAAAGTAACTGCTTGGTTTTTTTGAATATTTTTATGGTGTAATAATGAAAATTGTAGGCTACTTTGTGGTATAAGATGGAGTACAGTTGCTGAAAGAACTAAATACGCATGTATTTTTCAGGTTCTCAGCATAAGTGACGATAATACTGAGTGGCATCATTATTGGCAGAAAAATGTATTTTTAAAAACACTTGCTCATGATGGATTCTCCGTCATAGTGTTTTCTTTAAACCATTTTTTTTTTTTAATAAACATGCCAAAATTCAAAAAAATCAGATAATTGCAAATATTTCGACAACAGCGCCATCTAGCCGTTGTCACAAAAACCCAAGCAAGTTCGTTCAAAAATAATAATATTCCAGGTTCTCAGCATAAGTGTCGAAACATAGGTTTCGAAGTTTCCTACTTTTTCAAAGAAAAAAACACTGAAACTTCAAATTTAATGGGGAATGTTTCCTAGCATTCAAAAGAACATTCTTTGTCATTTATTTTTTGAAGATTATCTCTTTAAAATGTTGGCCACGACTACGTCTCAGATGATCCATCCGTTAAGTCCAATTTTCGATGACTCGTTTGAGCATTTCGACTGGTAACTAGCGAACCACACGCGTGATGTTTTGCTCCAAGGCCTGAATCGACGCGGAATTGTCCGCATAGACTTTAGACTTTACCTACCTCAACAGAGAAAAGTGTAACCGTTTGATATCACGCGATCTTGGTGGCGAATTGACCGGCCCAAAACGTAAAATTATCTACTCACCGAAGTGCTCTCTCAATAAATCCATTGATTGATGCGATGTGTGGGAAGTGGCGCCGTCTTTTTGAAACCAAATGCTGCCGAGATGACGAGCTTCAATTTCAGGCATCAAATATTCGGATATTATGGCGCGATAACGGTTGTCATTGACGGTTACGTTTTCACCGCTATCATTTTTGAAGAGATATGGACCAACGATTCCACCGGCCCACAAACTACATCAAACCGTTGTTTTTCTGGATTCAATGGCATCTCTTGAATCTCTTTACGTTGCTATTCGTTCCAAATGCTGCAATTTTGCTTGTTTAGATATCCCTTGAACCAGAACTGGGCCTCATCTTTATACGAAATTTGGCTCGAAAACGTCAGATCTTCTTGGAACTTTTCAAGAGCCTATAGAACGAGGTGATGTCACTTTATTTTGTACGCTTTTAATTTGAGATCTCGACGTAAAATGTACATAAGCCAGTCAGAGTTGCTGCGAACGCCGCCGACGCTCCACGGTCTTCGTGTACACCCTTAGCTACGGCTGCTATATTCGGTCGAATAATATAATGAATGAACATATAATGAATGCAGGTTCTGAAGATGAATGATGGTTTTGCGAATAGTACGCTCAGTAGGCCGATTATGTTGACCATAACTTTAGCGAAGTGCGTGGAAAAAATTCTTTACAGAACGTAAACGATTTATAAACATTGTTCAGGCTTAAAAAATACAAAATTAAAAAAAAAATTATAAAATTTGTTTAATTTCCAAAAATATCCGATATCTTCTTTCTTTTGAAATTTCAAAATTTCAGTACTCCAAGTTCTTCAAACACCATTACAACTTCAAAAGCGCCTCAAAATAACTTTCTAAGCTATTCAAAAATCCTCTAATATGCCGAATGACATTTTTTTGCCAATTTAATATTTAAATGAAATTATCGTTTTATTTCACTTTACTTTTATGCTTTTGATCCAAGCGAAAATCATATTAACAAGTAACACTAATTATAAACATTGAATTTTTAATCTAATCAAAAATGTTGAAAAGCGCACAACGGCACTAATTACGACAACAACGATAACGAAAACAACAACAATAACAGCAAAAACGACAAAGACGATAATAAAAAGCAGCAACATCAACTGTAAAAACAAGAGCAATAGTAGTAAACACAAAAACAACACGAATAAAAAAACAAGAACATCAATGAAAACAACAACAGCATCATAAAAAACAACAACAACAACATAGCTAACAAAATAAATGTAAAATAACAACAATAACAGTAAAAGAAACAGCAACAACAAAAACAACATTTATAAAACCAGCAACAAGTACAACCGGCGTATAAGTTGAAACGCTACCACAACAACAATGCATTCGTTCTTCGATAAATCTATATGAAAGCAATTCAAAATTTCATTAAAAACGCAATTATGAGCTTGTGCGCCTAATAGCATGCTACGCTGGTGGTGGCAAAGCGCTGCTGTCACACATCTACACATACATCTATGTACAATATATCCACACATTAATCGCAAACACAAAACATGTTATAAGCTAATGCATATGTTTGTAGTTGTTGTTGTTTTCAGTTTAAAATTGCTTTAGAGCTCGAAAGTATAGCGAAACATTCAGTAACAAAATTCATAGCGCAAAAAATAGAATTTTGAAAGACACATAACAAACAGATTTTGAAGAAAAGGAGGTGTGAGAGTAGTTATTTAGATATATATCGATACTTTTTAAGGCTGAATTTCCGAGAAGAAAGAGTGTCATCAATTTTTATTTATGTTTTTCTTCAATTAATTGTGTTTTCTTATATCATTTTTATTTAAAATTTGGCTTAAAAATTGTTTGAAAATTCTTATATAAAGCCTTACTCTTATGTACATAATATATACATATATACTTTCATATAAGAAAAATATATCCTTATATAAGCCGTACATTATATACATTAATATAAATAAATCATTTTAAAAGCCTCACCTTGAAATTATTTTTCTGCCTACAACTATAACAAGTAATTTTCTGAAAGCAGGAAATCAAATTAGACTCACATTAATTATGCATAACCCTTAGCTTTGAGTGCCGTATTTTTGCTTTTATGACAATGAAAGGGCGCAAACGATGTAAAATATACACAACCAACTATATATACAATGCATTTCAGGCAAGTTGCTTTTATACCTTAGCAAATTCAAAGGAAAGGGGAGAAAATTAAAAGAAGAAAAGGAATTTTAACGTTGTTACTATAATTATAGTTTAGCAGAGAGTAAATTTTAAACATTGTTGGTTATAATATAAGGCAAATGATTATAAAGATGCAAACACTGTTCGAGGACGGAAAAAAGAAATCGCTGCTGGAGGATAATTTTGAGATATTTCTTTACTTACAAATCTCAAAAAGTAGATGTTTTGATAAAGAAAGTATGGAACTAAAGCATAGAGCAAATCTCAGCTAAGTAAGTGAGAAAATGTATATACGCGAACAAGTCTCACAGTTTTCAAGATATCGATCCGAAACTTTACACACGTCTTTTAGCCTCAAGAAGCAGCTCATTTGTCGGAACCGTCGGTATCGAACCACTTTAGCATATAGCTGCCATACAAAGTGGCCGATCTAAATCAAGTGCTTGTATGGAAAACTTTTTTATTTGACAAGAAACCTTTTTCAAAATTTGCCATATGGTATAACAGAAAGAATCGCTATAATTCAGAAACGAATGGTTTAGATCGAATCACTATAGCATATAGCTGCCATACAAACTCCTCTTTCAAAATCAAGTCCTTGTATGGAAAGCTTTTTTATTCAACAAGATATCTTTACGAAATTCGGCCCATATAACTTTATAAAAAAAATTTACAATCTCCTCAGAAATTATTCAGATCAGAACACTATAGCATATAGCTGCCATACAAACCGATCGATCGAAAACAAGTTATTGTATGGAAAATTGTTTTATTTGACGAGATATCTTTATGAAATTTGGTATATGAAATTTTCCGAAAAGAATCTACAGTTCCTTAAGAAATTATTCAGATCGAATAACTATAGCATATAGCTGTCATACAAACTGGCCAACCAAAAATAAGTCCTTGTGGGGAAAACTTTTTTATTTGACAAGTTATCTACACGAAATTTGGCACATATTATTTTTGAAGGCAACCCTACATTCTCCGAAAAAGTCGTTTAGATCGAACAACTATAGCGTATAGCTGTCATACAAACTGATCAATCAAAATTAAGAATTAAATATTTTATTCTTAAGTAACCCCAATTCGACTTAAAGCTGTTGATAATAAACAATATGGCTAGAAAAAAACAGTAACATGATTTTCGTTGTAAGAAAATATCATTTACAAGCACTGGCGCAATAGATAACGCCATTAGGTACATTACAACATGACTTCTTGCACCTCAAAATCATTTTATAATTTAAAAGCTAAAGAAATTAGCACTTATGCTACAAAATTGCCGCTAATAACTATATATTTTCCTTATATGTAATTGCTGATAAAAGCGCTACGTAAATTCTCCGCTACCCACGCGCATGCGCAAAACACCAAAATAAATGCGCACACACCGCAACTCGTAATTGCGAGGCAGCAGCACGTGTATGCATGCGGTCGCGTATTTTTATGTGGGCGCTGATAAATTGTAATGTTCGACAATTGAATAAGGCCAAATGCGCCAACATTATTTGTAATTAGCGAGGAATGCAATTTGTCTTAAATGGCGTATAGCACATATCTAAGTATGTGAGTAATTATACATATATATATAAATAAATGTAAGCTTAAAATACTGAGGAATGTCGGTTAAAACATAAAAAGGTCATATTTAGACATTTGGAGGCTGTGGCGAAAATAATTCGCGAAAATCGCTCACTAAGCCATACCTCATCAACATTTCAAATTACTTGCTGGCAGTTCAATATTTTCGGAGTCAGATATATATGTATATGTATTTAAATCCAGTGCTGCATTGTTGTTGCCTCCTCTTCTACAATTTAAATGTTACAAGCAGCTAAATTACTGGAAGGCATTTTACGAGCGACGACTAAATGTGCAGCCTTGACCGCCACAGAGGTTAGTACTTACATAAAGACAAACTCATAAGCATGCATATATTTCGCTGACAGCCAGATTATGCAGTACGCCATCGTCTGGTTTGGTCATTACAGAACTTTTTTTACGCTCAGCCGAAAGTAAGAGTGTTCAGAATTGGCTTTAAGCTAGTAAGCGCGGATTGAAAAGCGAAACATATTTGTTGATTATGACTTGAAGTCCAATTATGTATACCTTATGGTGCCTCAAACGAGCGTAGTCCAATAATGATTTAGCTTTAAAAAGAAAATAACTATAATTTTTGAAAAAGTCGCGATTTATTTCTCTGTATAAACTGCTTTCGGTTCGATAGACCTGAAATAGCGATGCGCCAACTTCTTCAATCCGTCTGAAAATTACTTGTTTCATCGTATTTTTTTCGACTCAAATTACTTCCCGGCGGATGACTTTTCGATGTTTAGAAGAAGAAACCGTACTGAGCGAAATGGGAAGGGATCTAGAAAATACGATGAATTGATAGTGTTGACGGCCCAGTTGTGAGCCAATACGTTGTCATGGTGGTGGTTGTATGCAGATCATTTCTGACTCCCATAAAATCGGTGGCATCCACCTTACGGTCAATAAAGCAGGCCATGTCTTTCTCGAAACAGGTTCCTTAGCCGAATTTGCTGTTTCGACTGGTTCTTGGCTGTTGGTGTGCACTAGTGGATCCATGTTTCTTCTTCGGATTGCGTTTCAAAAGCTGTAACCACTGCTGTGAAGTTGTTTCAGAGTTGCGCTTGCTAACCGGTGTCAACAAACTCGACATCCTCATCATCTTTCTCTTACTCAATATTTCGTGTACTTAGTATATCACCCAAGGTGTTTTTGAAACTGCTACTGCCTCAGCTCTTTAGCATACTTTCAAAATGTAGATCGTAGACTTTTTTTTATATTAACCTCTGTGGTTTTTATATTTTCAAAGATCTGATTTTGGTCGCGTATAGCATTGGTCTTATAAACCTGACCAATAAATATATATATATACCCATATGTCTATATATATCCCTAGTTTTACTACCTTAGTGACTGTCATACTATACTTAGTAATAAAGCTTGCAATAAACTCAATTTCGATTTCGCAGGCTAAGTTCGAAAAACGGCAATAATACTTCTTAAATAACTTATGGCCGAATCCGTCGAAAAAAACCATTTTTGATACAAATTAACTGACATTTTCGAAATCTTAGAATTTTCTTAAAAAAATTACTCGAAAATAGTTTTTGCCAATTAAAAAAAATTAAGTGTCAGATTTCGAAAAAATATTCATTAAGTTAGAACTTCAAAACATTTCTCTTGGTCAGGGTATATTTTAAAGTTTCTAAAAACATGTATACAAACACTATATATTCACTTATAGACAATATGCTCCGCTCAAAAATGCTTCGCCGCCACTTTTATGACTATAAAAAAGAAACACACAAAAAATAAAACAACAAAAAAGCGAAAAAATAACGCCCATAAACAAGAAATCTTTGTAAGAAATTTGCTGGAGCCACCACTGCCACACAAACTGCCGCACATGGCTCATGTCCTGATATGGCGAAACTAAAAGCAAAAACGAAATGTGCAAGGGGGGAAACTAAAAATGGGGGAAAAAAATAAACAACGACGCTTTGTCGAAATTGCAACATAACCTAAATGATTTATAGCCTTTGTGAATATTTAATGGCGCAGCCTGTCTGCCGAGATGATGAAAAGCACACGAGATGAAAAAAGGGAAAATGCAATAAAATCATGCATAAAAAACAACAATAACAAAGCAGCGCACAAGCACACCGAAAAAACAATGGACAAAGGTGAGGAACGAAGAAAAACGAAGTGAGTCAGACAACGACAACTAACTTGGCTAAAATGTGTTTGGTTAAAATGCGGCGGCATATTTAGCCTTCTTGCAGGTCAGCGCTAACGAATGTAGTGAAGAAGTAAAATACACTAACATGTGCATAGCTATGCATGTATGTATCGGTGAAGAAAGTGTATGCAAGGGAATGCAAGGTAATAAAGAGCGATGGACATCCACTGAATGTATGAAAGTTGTTTGCTAGGTGCGCCGGCGCGGTGTAAGGCTGCGCGGAATTTGTAAGGATCAGTTAGTTCAGCCCTTTCTGACCACTTGCGCTTGCTATTGCCGGTGTGCAAGGTAGATGCTAAGCAAAAAACAGAAAAAAATAAAGTCAAAGACAATTTATTGCAAACACAAGATGACGTAAAATATGTACTTTCGTATGAGCGAGCCAAGAAAACCAAATAAAAGCGAAATTATGAAAAGGAAATAAATTACGAAAATATGGTGAAATGCGAATTGAAAAAAGCCATGAATAAATTGTACAAACAGCAATTTTGTGGCTTGAAATTATTTTGAAATATTAAGAAATAAATTTGTTTTTGCGGGAGTCTCATAAAACTCTTGGAAAGGAAAAAAATAAATATATTAAACTAAAAATAAAAAAAAAATTAGTTTGAGAAGTTGGCAGCCCAGTTTAATGATATAATATTCTTTTTTAAAGTCAGGCTTTTGGAAACATCGAATAATGCGCAATCTTAATTTCTTATAATGATAATATCTCACTTGGTTCCTTATTAAACTCTTTGATGATGGTGGCAACTCTAAAAAAATTTTAGCTTAATAAAATGGCTTTGATTATTTTTTTTTAATGTTTTTTCTTACTTTATTTTTAATTATTTTTTTTATTTAAAAAAATTTTTTTTAAATGTGGTGGCAACTCCACAAAATTTTAACTTTATAAGCAAAACATTTTGAACATGTCTTTATATGTTTTCTTCATTTAATTAGTTCGAATTATTTTTAACTATTTATTTTTTTAATTTTTGTGGCAACTCCACAAAATTTTAGCTTTAAAAAGAAAATATTTTAAATATGTTTTTAAATGTTTCTTCTGACATTTGAACTATGAATTCTTTTTAACAATCTCTATTTTAAATATGGTGGCAACTCTACAAAATTTTAGCTTTCTGAAGAAATTATTTTGGAATATGTTTTTAAAAGTTTTCTTCATTTCCCAAGTTCGAATTATTTTTAATAATTTATTTTTTTTAATATGGTGGCAGCTCCACAAAATTTTAGTTTTATAAAGAAAACATTTTGAACATGTTTTCTTCATTTAATTAGTTCGAATTGTTTTAACTATTTATTTTTTTTAATTTTTGTGGCAACTCCACAAAATTTTAGCTTTAAAAAGAAAATATTTTGAATATGTTTTTAAATGTTTCTTCTGAGATTTGAACTATGAATTCTTCTTAACGGATCTGGAACATGTTTTTAAAAGTTTTCATCATTTCCCAAGTTCGAATAATTTTTAATAATTTATTTTTTTTAATATGGTGGCAATTCTACAAAATATTGTTTTCATAAAAAGAACACTTTTACATATCATTGCTTATCCACCCACACAAATGTTAATTGAAATCAAAGAATTATGCTGAAATGGTAAAAAAAAATACATACATATGTATTCTAGAAACTACAACTGCGAATTTTCGAAGTTAAATGCGCTGAATATCTTAAAAATCACCACTGATTAAAAAATACAAAGATCTCGCTTAACAAGTGCCAGATTTTTGGGTTAAGTTTTGAAGCGTTAATTACTTGTATAGCAATATCTGCCTGAGCATTGCTACTTTTGCCAATTTTCGAACTTAAATAGCATTCTCTTCAGTTTTATAAAATCTTACTTTCAAAATGCAAATCTATTAGAACAATAATTATGCAATTTTGTGATAATATCGCGAAGTAAAAACCTTTTGTAATACACTTTTCGGTGGAAAAATATAAGGCTTTCGAATTTTCGAAGTTACTTGTCATTCATAACTGTATTCTATGGTTAGTTAACAAAAAAGAAGCCAATTTGACTAAAATCATCCTGTTCGAAGTTAACGTTTTGAAGCGAAAGTCTCTTTTGTGTGCTTTTGACGATTGAGTATTGTTGAATTTTCGAAGTTACATTTAATTTATAATTCTCATTTAATAAAAGTGAGGAATTTGTATGTATAACCCAATATTCAATAATACTAGTGTTGAACATTTCTGTATTGCTTAATCCCATTGAATAGAGCGTAATTTTCGAATTTTCGAAGTTAGCTGTCATTCAAAACTAAATATAAAAAAATAAGGCAAATTTTACGGGTTTCAACTTATTCAAAAATTATGTTTAGAGGCAGTCATTCTTAAGGTTGTACTGTAAAAGACAGTCGTAATTGTTTTTCGAAATTTCGAAGTTAGCTTTCATTTAAAAAATATAAAAAATACGACAGCCGATTTATTCAAAAATTTTGTTTCGAGTTTTTCGAATTTTCGAAGTTAATTTTCTTTCGAGTATATGTGGTAAAAATTCTTTACATACATATACATATATCTTCTATATCTCGTTTTCCTCAAAAATCTTTCCAAGTTAATGAGATGCATTGTAAAAACGCTATAAAATGCACATAATTGTACTTATGTATGCTACATACAGACATAAATCTTTGTAATGTTAGCACCAGTTAAATTTATATGCACTCCTTTTATT
The DNA here is from genome assembly GCF_016617805.1 of Bactrocera tryoni. Taxonomy (NCBI): domain Eukaryota; kingdom Metazoa; phylum Arthropoda; class Insecta; order Diptera; family Tephritidae; genus Bactrocera; species Bactrocera tryoni. The sequence goes on along the minus strand of NC_052503.1, from coordinate 21,385,266 downwards.
ATTGTTGTCGCGAGCGTTGCTTATTATTACATTTCGTACACATATCCACCGGCAACACTACGAGTATGTAGGTACTCAGTACCAGTATAACTCATATATACCGACATGTGTGTGTGTGTGTATGTATGTACTGATGTATTGTTATTTTTAATGCACAGCTTTTATTCGTTACCGCAATTGCCATTATTACTTTTATGGTTTTTGTTTTATACTCCTTGGTATTTGCGCTGTCGACTCCACTCACCGTTGGCGTGTTGAAAAATTACCCTTAAAAGACAAAAAGCCCATAAATTGCCTTTTGCTGTTAAGTATTACGGCTGTGGCAGTCCGACCAGCCTCCACATGCTCCACTCGCTTATGTGCAGAGATGTGTGCTTGTCGGCTTGCGTGCATGTGTGTGTATTGTTGTTGTTATTTTACCTTCATGGCGTCTTTTTTAACTTGTAATTTTATGTTTTTATTTCAGCAAATTTTTGCTTTTTGTCTTATTTGGCTGCTTTTATTGTTAAATAAGTCGCTTTTTGACCATTGTCGTAGCGCTTTTTATTGCCATTGTTTGTGTTGTTGCAATGTTTTTTATTGTTTTGAACATGTCTTTCGGGTTATTTATTGTTTCTATTGCGTTCTTCCGGCAAAGTGAAGCTGCTGTCATATAGTAAGAGGGATCTGTATGAGATATGTTTGTAAGTGCAAAAATATATATACTCAGTACGGACATTATAGAATATATATTTGAATATTTTTGTATATTTTCTTGAAGTAATTTGCATAAAAAGGATTTCTCGAAACAAAATTTTTGAATAAATCGGCTGTCGTATTTTTTATATTTTTTAAATGAAAGCTAACTTCGAAATTTCGGAAAACAATTACGACTGTCTTTTTCAGTACAACCTAGAGAATGACTGCCTCTAAACATAATTTTTGAATAAGTTGAATCCCCTAAAATTTGCCTTATTTTTTTACATTTAGTTTTAAATGACAGCCATCATCGAAAATTCAAAAATTACGCTCTATTCAGTGGGATAAAGCAATACAGAAATGTTTAGAATATTTAAAAAAAAATCATTCTCATTTTAAGGGTAAAAAATTGTTTGCTTTCTATAAGAAAAACATTTTTTGTATTACTTCAGGCTTGAATTTATGCTTCACTTTCCCTACCGGGTAACTTTTTCTTCGCTCGATATTAACATTATAATCGCGATATATTCGTAAAAGCAAAATTTTTCAAGTATTGGTGTTGAGTTTGTAATTAATTGGCTAAGAGTATGTGTTTCAATTAATTTTGCTTGAATTACTTGTTCTCGGAAAACTTAAGAGTCTCAAACGCCATAAATTAAACATGAAATTAAGGAAAATTTATAACCACTTATTATTCTACGGTATATGATTATTTCGGGTATATGGACCAACAAAAATAATAAAGTTTTTTTTTTACTACTAAATATTTTTTTCATTACAAAGCTCATAATGGTCAATGGGCGCATCTTAGGAATCATATTTATCTCGCTGGAAAGCTTATATGTTAAAACAGCGATATATTGAATTTAAGGTCTCCTAACATGTCGTTAAATAAAATGCAAAACAACCTAGCATAAAAAAAACCGAAAATCGTTGTCAGTTATACTAACCAATATATAACCACTTTATAACCAAAACTCAAATTTTGTTTCAATATGCGTGGCTTACATTATATCGCTTTTGTATAAAAATTATATCAGATATAACCAATATATAACCAGTCATAGTAACCACTTTATAACCAAAACTCAAATTTTGTTTCAATATGCGTGGCTTACCTTATATCGTTTTTGCATAAAACTTATACCAGATATAACCAATATATAACCAGTCATAGTAACCACTTTATAACCAAAACTCAAACTTTGTTTCAATATGCGTGGCTTACATTATATCGTTTTTGCATAAAATTTATACGAGATATAACCAATATATAACCAGTCATAGTAACCACTTTATAACCAAAACTCAAATTTTGTTTCAATATGCGTGGCTTACCTTATATCGTTTTTGCATAAAACTTATACCAGATATAACCAATATATAACCAGTCATAGTAACCACTTTATAACCAAAACTCAAATTTTGTTTAAATATAAGTGGTTTCCATTATATCGTCTTTGCACAAATCTTAATGCATAAAATTTTAAGTTTATGCAATCAGTTATAACCAGTCATAGTAACCACTTTATAACCAAAACTCAAATTTTGTTTCAATATGCGTGGCTTACATTATATCAGTTTTGCATAAAATTTATACCAGATATAACCAATATATAACCAGTCATAGTAACCACTTAATAACCAAAACTCAAATTTTGTTTCAATATGCGTGGCTTACCTTATATCGTTTTTGCATAAAACTTATACCAGATATAACCAATATATAACCAGTCATAGTAACCACTTTATAACCAAAACTCAAACTTTGTTTCAATATGCGTGGCTTATATTATATCGTTTTTGCATAAAATTTATACCAGATATAACCAATATATAACCAGTCATAGTAACCACTTTATAACCAAAACTCAAATTTTTTTTCAATATGAGTTTTTTCTATTATATCGTTTTTCCTTCGCCCGTAAACTTATGAAAAGTGATGTAAAGTTATTTTGTATTTTAGGTGGCGATATATAGTATATTTTTGTATATATATTTATTTTATATGGAATATATTTAGTTTATTTACATTTTTGTTGCTAAACAAGCTCTTTTCTTTATATTTACAGGTAAGTGTCGAAAAAAGTCAATGAATCCTTTTTAAATATATTTTGCTGACAGACAAAAGCATTGAAAGTGTAAGTTTTTTTTATTTATTTAGCATAAGTCAAGTCAACAAAAGTCATTTAGTTTAATCAAAAACTATTTTTACGCAATTACGCGACTTCGTCATAGAAGTTAGTCGTTTTATCTTGAGAATTCCTTCCTTATGGAATATTTTTGTATTTTTGTGCGCTTTTTTTTACCTAGTTGAGCCACTTTTACCAAATATTACCTTTTGTTGTTAGCTAAGTTCCAAATATGTTTAACTGATCACCATCTGACACAAGTTTAGGAGCAGATTTTGACCTGAATCCAGCCCTGTTGTAAAAATAAAATTACGATCGATCGTTCAAAGTCGAGTTCTTTTATGAAAAACCTTTTTTTAATTGACTAGATATCTTCGCGAAACTTTCGAATAACTAAAACTAATTTTTATTTGTGTTATTTGACTCTAAAAATCCCTTTTGTAACCAGAATCCAAGTAGTATGAAGTCAGTTATCTTAACTATCAAGTAACTTACATCTTCGTGACTCATCGTTAACTGTCGCATGTTTGCTAACTACTTCGCACCAGTTTGGAACTATGTTATAGACATAAAAAGGGGGATGCAATTCCGTCTTTATAGAATTTTGTATAGCAAAATCCCGCTAAAGCTTAATAGACTAGAGAGAGGTTCGCTTAGAATAGGTGTCTGTTCTTAAAAGATTGGGAAGGTATCATACTTAAACTGCTAAGTACAGACCTTTGTGAAGATAAAAAGTGCAGTATTGTCTACTAATTCTCAACAAAGCGCCTTGAATCTAATACATACAAAATCAGTTGAGATACTTATTTTCTATTTCTATTTCAAATTTCTTCAGCTGAAAGTCTAAAATTGTGAGATTCGAAGTATTTTAGTCTTGATATAGAAAAGGGAAGATTCGAGAAGAAAGTTTTGAGTCGGTTCTATCTCATCGACTTCCAATGAACTTATGAAGTCAATTCTCAACCTTACTGCATGAATCCTGATCGAGATGTGCCCTATTGAAACTCTTATAACGGTTCAAAGATTAACTTTAGTGAGTGCGAGGAGCTCACTAGATCTTTCGATTTACTAATCTATAAATTCTGATCTTTGATGGCTCAATCAATCGTGTATTATGTCGCCAATGTGGCAAACTTGGTGTTGCCAAATCCAGTTTTACTGCTCGGTGTAGTTACTTGTATCTCACCAGCGATTGTCGCACTCGTCTGAGACCCAACCATTCATTAGTGAACCGCAAGAAGCTAGCGAAGCTCCTAACCGCATTCATTCTGCAACTATGAAGACAGATGTACTTGACTGACTGTGGCAAATTCATCAGCCTTTAATTGTTCTGCAACTCCGCTCTGACCTAGTAACCAAACCAGTCTAAACAAGAAGTAACTCGATGCCAGAGATATATTGTTGAGATATTCCTTCACTAGTATCGAGCGTACGGTCAGCGAGCTCAAGTCTAGGATCACTGCCATTATTGAAGATTTTGGTGTTAGTGAGAAACTGGTAATGAGTCTTCCAGAATTTCAGCCAAAAAAATTAATATCCCTGCTATGGAAGTCAATGGTCACCACTCTGAAAGTGACTGCGTTCTGAAGCTGTAGATCCACTTTTACCTTAATGGCACCCACATCCGTTTGGAAGACACTACTATGATCAGGATGATTAAACGTGGTTTTTTGAGATAATTCCCGACAGTACAGAACATAACAGGAATTCGAACTAAAAATGATGTCAAGTGAACCACAACCGAACCAGTCCATAACTAGTTCATTTTCCCCACATTATATATAAATTTGAGTGTTTTTATGCGACTGCACCCACCACTTCGACTCACAAAACACCCTTTCCGTCCCTCTCGCGCCGGTCTGCAAGGCTTACACGCCCTTTTATGGTACAAAGTCGGCATGTAATGCAACAAAGCGCTAAAGTCCACGCAACTCTCTCACATACCAAGCTATCATTTCGCTTTTCAGCCGGTCGGTCATTAGTTTGTTTTACAACAAGCATTGCATGAATTTATTTGCATTATTTTCGCAGCCGCCACACTTACATATAAGCTGCATCTGTCGGGAATATACACAGATATACGTATATGTAGACATGTTTCTATATATGTGTATGTATGCACCCTAAGCATGAAAGCGAAAGGATTTTACAGCCGCGAGCCGGCGACCATAAAACAAACTACAATTACAACAATAGCAAAGAATGTATAACATCGAAAAGCGCATAAAAACCAGTTACATGTGAAAAAAGCTCGTCATTACAACAAAAGCATAAATTCATTTACAACAACAAGTTGGCATAAAAGTAACAAAAATCATCAAACATATGCGCGCAGTCAATGCGAATGCAAAGAGCAAGGGCAGACAGACGCGACGCAAAAAAATACAATAACAATAAAAAAATCAGAAACAAAAATATTCTTCTAAAAAAGTTCAAAAACAACACAGATTAACATTAAAACTCACTGCTGCGCATTCGTGAGTTCTTTTTTCCACAGCAATATTTGCCATATGGATAGACGCACGTAGATATGTATGTGTCTAAATAGCAGAGATTAAAAAAAACACGACTTATACTCGTGTGTGTGCGTCGGCTTATATGTCGCAAAAACGCGAATGGCTAGCGAAAATGGCATTGTTTTTGTAATGCATTTTTTGTCCAACTCTTTCGCGAGCCAAAGTAGTAGGAGCGCTAGTGAGGGAGCAAATCGCTCTCCAGCGCTGGTGGATACACACATGCAACCCTGGGGATGCGCATAACTCGACATGGGCATGCCTGGAAGTATGCGTGTGTGCGCCCCACATTGCTGACCAAAGCCGGCTACAAAGCGGCCATCGGCTAGCAAAAATGGTAAAAAAAAAATAAAATTGCCAACAACAACAATAACGAATAGTCATTTAAATTCAAAAACATGTAAGAAAAAATAATAATTTTCAGACAGCGACGAATGCGCCAAAGGACCGTTGACCGTTGCAGACAAAAACAGGAATGCGGCAGGGTTGCCAATTGGTTGAAAATTTAAAAATTTTAAAAAAATTACTTTCAACTTTTCTAAATTTTTTGAAAATTGTGGAAATTCATAACTAAAATTTTTTTCACTCATTTTTCGCCTTAAAAAATGCAGAGAGAAATGTTGCTTACCGCCATTAAAACATATACAGTTCTCTTCAATTAACAATTGAAAAAATTTCAAAACGGGTTTTTTAATTTTCGCAATACTTTAAATTTTCACATTTCACAATTTTAAAAATATCTAAAATATGAAAAAAATCAAGAATTTTTAATAATTAAATTCAAATTAATAAGTTAATTTTACATTTTAGATATTTTTAAAGTTTTCGTGGCATTTTTTAAATTTCTGATATTTCAAACATTTTTCAAATATTTTCCATTTTTATAATTTTTAAAAAAATTTTTATTTTAAATTTTTTTGAATATTCAAACATATTTTAAACACAAAAAAAAAATCATTTAAAAAGCTCACAGCTGTGTATATTTAAGTTTTTCAAAAAAAAAAATTATTTAAAAACATTAAACTTTATTTTAAATTTTGTCATTTCCGTGGCATTTTTTAAAATTTTGAGTTTTTTTTTAAATATTTTCGATTTTAAAATTTTTTAATTTTCAAAAATTTTTAATTTTTAAGTTTTTGCAGTGTATGATTTTCAAAAAAATTTTGATATTTATAAGCATTGAGTATTTTTTAAGTTTCGAAAATTTTCTATTTCCCAAAAAATTTTTTACTTGATTTTTGAAAATTTTTCGAAAAAACTACTGTTTTAAGAAAAACTAATTTAAAATGTTTACAGTATATTTAAATTTTTCAAAAACACACATTTTGAATTTTCAAAAACAAAAGTTTATTTTAAATTTCATGTTTTTTCAATGGTTGTTTTAAATTATCGATTTTTCAAAATGCGGTTAAAGTGCCAACAGCTTCAAAAAAAATATCAATATATTTTAAAAATTTTATTTCCAACTCTTGATTTTTCAATTATTTCGAAAAAACTATTGTTTCGAGAAATTTTTTTTAAAATCACTAAAATCACTCGAATGACGAAAAATACTTTTGATTAAACATTCTTGAATATTCAGCTGCCGAAATATGAAAACTCGAAAATTTCGAAATTTATAAAATTGCGATTTTTCTCATTTAACATTCGAAAATGATAATATGAGGCCAATACTCGAATCAACCTATCAGAATATGCTTGCTGGTGTAACTCTTATTCTCTATCTGCATATGTACATATGTATATACATACATATGTATATACATATAAACATAATTGTAAAAATCTACATTTGGTTGGATGCGTTTCGCATGGCTATTTGGTATTTGGCTGCAATATTTTTTAATTAAGTGGAAAAATAATGAATTTTGCGTGTTTATCGCTAACGGCGGCATTTTTTTCAATTTCACTTCCATACAAATGAACTACCACAAACACACTCAAATAGCCAGTTGTGTGTTATGTAGTAGTAGATAATTAAAAATAAATGCTTTTTCACGGTAAACCCGAAAAAATATGTGAATGCAGTCGCATACACACATATACATATATTTATGTGGTTAACGGCTTTTAGCCGCCATTTTAATTCTATTTTTTCACGCAATTTTTTTGCAACATTTTTACACTTTTGATTTTTATGCAAAATTTCGCTTTTTATAATCAAACTTCTGCCACCACACAGCATGATTGCCACTTTCAATGCTTTTTGTTTTTCGTTTTTTTTTTTGCCAGTAAGAGTCGGCCTAACCACACACCTGTGCACCGGTTGAAAGTGAATTTGACCGTGCGATTGGCATATTTGAACTATTGCTGCGAGTTGCATGAACTAGTAAATGCAATTGTTGTGGTTGCAGTTTTACGAATCCATTCATGCATATGTCTCCATATACACATGCATGTGTGTGTGGTTGCAACTGTATGCAGGGCTGCACATTCGTAGGTGTTTATTTGACATGGCTTTATTGGCCTTCAAACATTTTTTGCTCTCATTTGATGATTGTATTTGCGTAACAGTTTGGCGAGAGTGTGGGTACCGTTATTTTACGCTGTGACGCGTCAATTGGAACGCATTTTTATGCACGTCAAAAATTCATTCACAAAATTGCATTGAGTGGCCCACACATACATATGTATGTATGTCATGTTGGCTGGTTATTGAGCTTGACATAACAACGACAAATTGTGATTGTTGTGGGGAATTGTTTTCTTTGGTATATACTTGTTATATTTACTCATGATTCATAGTAAAATATTATTATTATTGTGATGAAAAAGTATTTCTAAAATATTTCTTAGCTTACTTTTGAGGGTAAATTAAATTAAAGTAATTTTTTTTCAATGTTTCGTATAATTTTGTAAATTTTTGGTAAATTTTTTGTGGGTACTTGTTATTTTTACAGATCATCCCTATCAAAAAAACTATATTTTAATAAAAAGTAATAAATATAAAAATAATAAAATAAATATTTCTATAAAGTATGCTATCTTTGGAGAAAGAATAAAATTTACAAAAAATATTGAAATATCTTTTTTATTTAAAGTTTTGTAGTAAATGCTTTTAAAGTTTCGTATTCCGCCTTGTTTTATTTTTCTTAGCATACTTTTCGGAGCAAACGTGATTACTTTATTCAAAGCTAAATAAAAATACAAAAAACTAAACCCATTAATGAGTACAAATTACAAATTTATGAAACATATCAGCCTTGCCGTAAACGTAAACATTTTTTTTATAAAAGAGAACCGTTGACACAAGTTTTATAAAAAAATCGTAGCATACTTTTTCGTGCAGACTAGAGTTTCTTGTTGACATTTGAATTGTTTAGTGCAAATTTGGAATTTCTACAATGAATATTACTAACTTTTACATACTGCCTACATATTTTCTAATAAAGTTCGGCTGAAGAAGTGTTTTTTTTCTAGAAGATTATTTAGCATACTTTTGAGATTAATTAAAACTAATACAAAAATTTTCAATTATTGTAGATAAATTGTAATGGTCAAGTGATTTAGAGTTATTTTTGATTGCTTCCAAGATTTTCCGAGAAACTTGTTCTAAAAGCATACTTTTTGGGGCACATTCGAATTTTTACAGGTATTTTAGTTGTTGGGGCAAATTTTTATATTTTATAGCGAATATTACCGACTTTTGCTTACTCTTTAATTTTTAAAACTTTTTTCTCGAAAAATAAATAGCATACTTTTGAGGTCCATAGCACAAGTATTCAATTGGTGTACACAAATTATGAAGATTTTAGGGATTTTCAGTTATTTTTGAATAGTGTCTATATTTTTCGAACCAGCTGTGATAGAAAGTTTACATCATGCAAATACTTTGCATACTTTTGGCGGTCCTAAAAATTAATTGCACATTTAAGTCATTTTTCTGACCAAGGGGTATTCTATTATCCAAAATCTGTGAAAAATTATGTATTTTTAAAATTCAAAATATCCGATTCCAGGATACAAACATCTCTTTAAATTTTTTTCTGGAATTACTTGAAAAAATTAAAAGTTCTTGTCTCTCGAGCAACAAGACCGCCCATAGCAAAGCCAAATAATTTGAAAATATTTTCACTATAAACATTGACTCAATTTATTTCATTACAAAGCGTGATATCTCAATAAAATCCGAGGTCTCTATAAGCATACTTAAAGGCGCAACTCTGCGATTACAACAAAAATTATCAGAAATTATATTATTTAACACGAAAGGACAGAAATTACAGTCTTAAACGTGCATAGTCATTAGTTTTGCATATCCACTGCCAGATTAACGGCTTTTGCGCCTGATGGTATGCAATGTTGGACCTTAAGCCCTTTAATAACGCTACCTACACCCATTTATGTAACAATGTAAGCATACCTTTGCCTCGATATAATGTGTGAGCGCATATAAACACACACACACACACATACAAACACATATATACATGCATATATGCAAATACAGCCACAAATGCAATTAACCAAAGTGGTGAGTAGGAGAATGAAATAAGCAGAAAAAAATGTCACAATACCAACGCTACAGCATGCATACGCACGGCTGGGAGTTGCCACAACGTTGCGGGTGTCACGTTCACAATGCTCCTACTGTTCATGCTGGCGGTGCTGTTGCTGCTGCTGCTGCTGCTCCTGTAGCTTGTCGCATAATTCGATTGCTGTTGCTGCAGCTGCAATTCAATTAACTGCCGTCCACTTGAATTAATGCAATGATTGCGCTTAAGTGCCTTCGATATCACATTTGGCAATAAGTTAACGCGTGAGTGAGCACCGACGCGGCCAAATGGCCAACCAGCAAGTGCAAAGATAAAAACCGATTAAAATATGTAAGTTATACTTTTTGTGATAAAATATTTATGCGTTTTTATGGGTAGGATAAGCAAATTTCGCATTTATGTATACAATTTTCTCTTCTAAAGATAGAGTAATTCATTTGTTTAACGAAGTCTACGATATTTATATAAGTATGTACATTGGGAAGTATTGTAGAGCTCTATAATGGTAGCTTACAAGAGCAGCCTGCACATTCCAAGTAGAGAAGCAGTTGCTTTAACAAAAATAATTGGAATACTATCATATAGAAAAAAAATTTGAAAAGGGTTGCCATGTGCATTAGAATATTATTTATAGAGCTGCCGCCTTTTTAAAAATTAAACTAATAATTTTCCAATCAGTGACAAAATAAAACCATTATTCTCGAAAATATATAATATATTATAATTATTTATAAGGTTGCCACCTATGCAAATTTTTAATTTGTATTGTTGAGCGCTCTAGAGTAACAAGTGCAAGTTTATTCCAAGTTAAAGAAATAGCTACTACAGCAAAGCTCGCTGAGAACATTTTGAATACCTTCATATAGCACTAACTAATCTTTAAATAGGGTTGCCATCTAATTAAAATTAAATTAATTCATAATAATATTATTTGAGACGAAATCAAGCCAATACTTTTGAAGATATTGCTAAAAAATTTATAGTTTTTTAAAAGGTTGCCACCTGTTCAATAATTTGAACATAATATTTTCTATCTCAAACGAAATACAGCTTTTATCTTCGCAAATACTAAGTTGAAATTATTTATTGAATTACCACCTTTTCAAAAATTAAACCAATAAATAAATGAAATCAAATCAATTTCTTAGAAAAATCGAGTTTTAAAAACACTTTTTAAGAACATATTCTTGAATAATAAAAAATTCAAAATGTTCGATATTTTTAATTTTCCCTCCATACCCTCTAAAACATAAATGAAGTCGTTACCTAGCACCCAAAATACCAAAATATATCTGAAACTACTAACTAGAAATATAAGCAGAGTTTTACGATCCTTCTTCTTTCACTTTGTGTTAATTCGTATATCCAAACCAGAAGTTCTGAAAATGTCCTTAAATTCCTTAAAAAAAAATTAAATTGTCCTTAAATATCAAACAAGTACAAAAAAATTCGTAAAAGTAAGAACCAATATCTCTCAACCAATTGAACGCAAAAAGTAAACAAATGTTTTCCCTTCAACACAATACAGACTCAGTGACGCTAGCACCGCGCTATTGTGCGCCGTAAAGTATGCCACGTTGTTGCTCATGCCCAGATACTTGTTAGACGCTATTGCAATTGATTTTTCATAAATTTTTATGCGCCATTAAACGCATGCGAAGCAAATAGCGCAAAAGAAAAAACATATAAAATTGTGTGCGCACAAATTTACGCAACAACAAATATGTATACAAACATACACATATGTATATATATTTAGCTTTTCTTACTGCTTTATATAATTCTAACTACTTTTCTATAGTTGCTTCTTTATGCTATCGGCACAATTTTACTGCTGTAGCGCCTAAATGTATGCTATACACACCAGCAGCGTCAGAATTGCACAAATAAAATTATTAAATTTTATGTAGCGTAAGTTTTTTATGAGCGGCAAAGCAATTTCACAGCGCTACAATATGAAATACACACACATACATACACATGCATGCATTTATGAAGTTTTCATATTTATCAAGAAAATTGCTGGCATAAAATTCCGTGCAAGCGGACATATAAATTTTTATGTTGCATATTTTGAAGCGAATGCGCAAGTTGTTATTGCCATACAGCGTTGCTTTATTGCTAATTTGGTTTGGCGCTGATTTATAATTATGGTTTCCATGCAAAAAGATCAATTTTTTTAATAAAGAATAAAATTTAATATTTTTGAAAATAATTTAAGGCGCCTTAATTTGCCAAATAAATATGTTTCCATTATATATGAAAGAGAGATATCGATTTTCATGACCATTTAACATTTGATAACGTATTTCTCGATCGGTTAGGTTAGGTAGGAGCGTTGATTCTGTTATCAAAGGTGTGGCGTTGGATTCCACTGACCGCTGTTCCTTTGTAATTCCCAAAAACTCATAAACAGCGATCCCAGACCCTCATAGATCAACTACATAAGTGAGCCCACCACAATTTTACTCGTATTAAGGCGGCTTTTACCAACCGCAGCAACTACGCCAAGTTCATCGAAAGTGAGTCTACCGATATGTTTCAACATCAGACTACCCAAATCTAGACTGTTGAAATATAATATAAGTGACTAGATGATTACATCTAACCTTCTTCCATACAACTTTGTCAAATTGCATTCGAAAAGATATGTATCCTCACCACTAGTGATAGATTGTACAATGTTCAGTCAGACCACCTACCATGGCGCCAAGATGCTCCAAGATACTAAGAACAAGTAGTTTAAAGCAGCTCTTGCGTTCTACTTAGGGTCAGAGGAATCTCGCAGCCACACAAATCAAACGCTAAAGCGCAATAGGACAGCGTAGATCGACTCGTAGTCACTCTTATGAAATAAGCGAATCAAGCTCATCGGTTTTACCGCTTCCTCAATAGTCTTACTAACAATTTAGAAAATAAAAAAATATTCTTTTTTAACTCTCAAAACCTAAGTGGGAAACCCTTAAGGTGCGAATAATCCTCTAACTAATTCGAAAATTACAGCGAAAAAAATTAAAACAAATTTGTCTGCCTACCAACTGCGGCCTTTTTCACTTTTACGCGGCCCATAAAAACAACTAAAAAATGGAACGAAACAAAAATAGAAAAAATAAAAAAAAATAAAAATCAAGAACGCTAAAAATACACACAAAGCAGCAGAGCAGCGGGTGAACAACAGCGCATCAGGGACCAAATGAGCAACAGCAGTGGCAGAATAGGAGTAACGTGGCGCGTCAGATGAGCGGCACGCAGGGGCGGCGTACGCAAACATTTTCGTCTGACATTGAAAAATGGCCGGTCACGTTTTATGGCGAGTGTTTTGGAGTTCGTTTTTGCGCTTGCTGCAACTTTTCCATTTTTTACGCTATTTTTTAGTAATTTTTTTTTGTTACTTTTTATGATTTTTTTCTTACTTTTTATAATTTTTTCTTATGTTACTTTTTATAATTTTTTGCTATTTTTTATGAATTTTGTTCGTTATCTTTTATGTTTTTTCGCAACATTTTACGATTTTTTTTTTTTGCTGCGAGCGAGCGCACAAAGCCTGCCTCGGACCAGATACACACCGAAATCCATGTAGAATGGCAACAGAGCACCGCTAACAGCAGCATCCGTGGCAAAACATTTGCTTTGCATTATCCGCACTTGTGGTATTTGGCCGCACAAAGGCAACAGCAACAACAACAACAACACCAGTAACAGCAATGCGCGCATTTCTGAATTGTTGTATACAATTTGGTTGCGTTGCTTGTTTTTCACTTTAGTTTTATTATTTTTAATTTTTTCATTTAACTCTTTTCTGCATTTGCTTCCTTCCTTCCTTCGTTGGCGTGTTTATTTATTTCAATTGCAGGCAATTTTTATGCGTGTGTTTGCATTTCTTATTCGATATTTGCTTGTTTACACTGATGTTTTTGCGCTGCAGTGTTGCCAACTTGTCATGTGCTGGCATTCCTGCAATTGGTGTGCTTGTGTTTTCATTGTTATATATTCCTGTTTATTTCTTGTGCTTGTTATTATTTACATATTTTTGTGCATTCTTTCTTGTTATTAATATTATTTGTTATTGCTGTGATGCAACCTTTGTTTTCGTGAATCTTTCTGATGTCGTTAAATATATATATATTTAATATATACTTTATGTGTATAGCAAGTGAGCTTTTAAATGAAAGAGCATACTGTGATACTGTTTATCAGAAAATTCTCTCACATTAGTAAGGTTCAATGGAAGAAAATAATGTGGATGTCGGGTCTTGCCTTGTAATCCCAACCTCTCCTAATATCCCTAATTTCATTTTTTTTATCACAAATACTGCTAATTCAATCTGAAATCTAGAAAAGTCTGATCCCTTATAAAAGCGCCTCCCAAGTGATCTCGAGAAGACGGTGGAGTTCATTGGACTTGTGGTAGAAACGGAACTCTATTCGAGACGACTTAAACTATCGGAACGTGTTCATGTAATTATTACACAGAGTACTCTAATTCGAAGTATATTATTCACAATTATTATGTTCTACCATATACAGGTATAGTCTTCTTCTTTACTGACGTAAGGGGGTCTCTCGTCCGAGGCTGTCGATTAGTTTTCATTGGTACTGTTTTCTACATGGCGGGTCCCAAACCCAGCGTACAACCTTGTGGAGGAGATGTTTCGCCTTCCCACTTTAGCTCACCTTCTAACTTAGTTAGAACTACCCAGAGGATACTTGGTCAAAGACCGGAAGTCGTGAACTGCTTGAGCCATATGCAAAAGAATCGTTTCTGACCACTCCCAAGTAAATGGCGATCAGAGAACTTTTCTCACTTGCGTGAACTTCTACACATGACTCCATCTCCTAGGTATAGTACAATAAGGAAAAGAGAAGACAAATGTATTTATAATTGCTTTGTACAATAGCCGAAATAGTAGTAGGAATTTTTTTTTATACATCAGCCGATTTAAGATTAAGCTCTGACTAATTACCGCTTTGATTTCGGTGCAGACTGATGGGCTAGTTAAGGGTCTATCGAATATACCACATTAAAATTTGGAGACCGTGCATGCTTACTATTGTTAAGGTCTGTAACTTTACATAGCTTCTCTTAGGGAGTTATATGCACTATTAAATCAAAATGAATAGTCATCGTTTAGAATGCCTGCGCCTCACAATCGATACTTCCTTCAGTGTATCATACCATGGGGGCCTCAGATGCTTACAGCGTAGTCTTGCCAATGCGGGACAAGTTCACAAGAGAGGATCTAATGTTTTCTTGGTGCTCTGCTCCAGACATTTACTGCAGTCTTCTCGATCTGACAGCACCATCCTGCGGGCGTGTATTGCCACCAGACAGTGGCTTAGTATAATGTTTCGACAGTATCTTCTACTGAGTGTCAATGGTACTTTTGTGTACTGCCGAAGAATTGTTTTGCACATAATTTTTGCAATTTTGCATCCAGGCAGTTCGTTCCATTGATTTTTGAGTTTTGATTTTCTTTACCATGCTTCCATCAAGCTGTGGTATAGATAATGCCTGGGTTTTCCGATGTTGATCACGTTTTTGGGTATTAGCCGTACACCATTCTTGGCAATCTCGTCCACTATTTTATTGCCCTCGACGCCTTGGTGGCCTGGCACTCAATATAAGCGAATTTGTTTACTTCTGGCAACACTTTCCACTGCTGCCCTGCTTCCCAAGTCATTTCTGGCCGATATGCAATACGAGGTTACTGTCTTGATTGCTGCTTGTCCGTCTATGTAGATGTTGACTCTGGACTTTCGTACAGTGGCATTAGAGGCCAGCTCCGCGGCTTTCATAATAGCAAAGACCTCAGCTCGAAATACACTGTAGTAATTCGGTAACTGAAAAGGTTGCCTTATGCCTAATGATTACCGACAGTCGGATCTACGTAAATAGAATGGACCCGGATATTTCTTTGTTTAAGAACTGTCAACTCGGCAAAATTCTGCCGTTAAAACCACAACTGAAAGTCGCAGTTAAAAATTCTTTTTTGGATCATAAAAATGTGTAAACCAAAATTTACTAAATATTGCAAAAACTATAAAATTCGATTATTCAACTTATTATATTCTTCTAAATAATTCGCGCATTTTGCTAGACCATTGTGTGCACCACGAAGAATGCATAGTTGGCAGTAATAGAATTGAGTAGCTATAGCAAAAATAACAACCACAAACAAATGTAAAACAATCAAAATGCTGCCGTCGCCGCTGCTGCTGCTGCTGCTCGCTTGTTAGCAACTTCGGTAAACAAGAATTTCTGAAAGCGCAACCTTCGCAAGCAGCCACTTTGGCACAAACCCTGCACGCGTGCCCCACACTCCAGCACAAGGCGGCACAGCACAGCACAGCTGCGTGAAGACGCAGCGGACACGCTGGCGAAGGTGGCGCAGAATGTGCTGCGTTGCAACAAAATTGCGCTTAATTGAAAATGCATATTTAAGCAGGCGAAGGCTAGCCGGAGGCAACGAACACAGTCCACGACGATAACACGCACAACAATAACAGCAAAAACGTAGGGAATAGAAACTAAAAACAATAGCAACAGGCAGCTGGCAGCAGGCATCGTCTTGGTTGGTGGAGCGCTCCTGCTGCTGGTGCATATCTTAAGCGCCATTTCTGCTGCCACTTTGCCGACTGGACATTCGCTGGCAACGCAACGTGCACTTCGCGCTTTTCTCGTTGCTTGAGCTTGGCTTACTCCTCACGATGAAACGATGGAGTTTTGTTGGTCTAGCGCTTGGTTCGCTGGCTGGCTGGCTGGTCTTGCTTGCTCTGCTGATTGGTTCGCTGTTTGGTTCGTCGAATTTGCAAGCAAAATGCATTAATCATCAATCATTCAATCAATTCCGACCGCCAGTGTTTGGAGGCAAGCATCATCATACTTGCCTGCCAATTGAACATTAGCCCCCGTGTCGATAGTTTCTCCACTCTTTTTGCCTCTTATTCAGCAATGTCCTTTTTTCAACACAAATACTGAAGCAGCTCAAATAGTTTTTGTTTCAGTTTTATGTGTGTATGTGTGAGTGTGCTTGCAATCAGCCAGACAACAAAGATGATTGATTGCAATTACTAAATTGCAATGAGCAATCTGTGGCTTATTCTTTTCCAATAATTTTCCATTTCTATCTCGGCGCGTTTAAAAATAAATTATTTATTCAATAATTATAAGCGATAGCGTGGAGAGAAATCGATTAGGGATGGGAGAATTTATGGTCACATGTAGAGAAATAAAAGTTTCCCTGGGTGTATCTTAAATGATAACAGGATGTGTAGGCAATAGTTAGATTGTACAATTTATTTTTAGATCTTAAATAAAAAAAATGACTTTTTTATAAATTTTTGTGATTTATGTGGCAACTCCTCTAGCAAATATTATGCCAAAAATCTTGGCTAAACTTATTCGATGTCCTCATTGTAACATTTTAAGCATTTTATTAATTATCAAACAGCCGGCAATCCTGTTTTGCCAATAAATCTTCTTAAAAGACTCCTGAAAGTATTTAAGATGATAAAAACCCGCTTACGAAACTTCTAAAAGTCTCTTAAATGGTAATATATAGAAGCGATATTCGTTATATATGTACATATGTACCATATTTCAAATTTTATTATATATTTTATATATACATATATATTTTTTTAATTTGTTTGAATTAGGTGGCAACTCTGCGGATATATATTTTGAACGAATTATTTGCTAAACTTGTTTATTGACCGTCTTATAGAATTTTACAAATTATTTAATTTTCTGAAAATTTTAAACAACCGGCAACCCTGTTCAATAATATTTTCCATAAGCCCTCTTAAAACACATTTCGTGACAGTATTTTACATACATTTTACAACTAATTTGTTTAGACAAACTTCCATTTATGAACGTATTTTTTCAATTTATGCGAATTAGGTGGCAACCCTTCTAAATAGTATTAGGAAAGAAATAATCACTAAATTGGTTTAATAGCCATATTGTAGCTTTCTATAAATTATTATAATTAATTTTTTGAAAATTTTGAACAGCCGGCAACCCTGTTCATTAATATTTTCCATTATCCCTCTTAAAACACATTTCTTGAGAGCATCTTACATATTTTTAGAGCTTTTTAGACATTAAACAAACTTTCTCTTCTAAACTTATTTATTTAGTTCATGCGAATTAGGGGGCAACCCTCCCAAATAGTGTAAGGACCGAAGAAATTGCTAAATTGGTTTCAAGTACTTATAATAGTTTTTCGCTTATTTTATTAATCACTTAATTTTTTAAAATTTATAAACAACCCGGCAACCCTATTTAATAATATTTTCGACAGCAACCCTTTTTAAGATACATACATACCTTACCTGAAAGTAGCTTAAATTATGATAGGAGCGATAATTACTATTTATTTCATATTAATTGCTATTAATGTTGTATGACGACAGAAATTTTTTAGACCTGCATATTATCCCTATTGCAGTATTTAACTTATTTTATAAACGCATTAATTTGATTTTTAAAAAATTAAACAGGTGGCAACCCTGTTAAAAAATGCTAAAAAATTTATGATAGAAACCTTCTCTTTATTATCCATATTGCAATATTTAACTTACATTTTCACCAGCGTGTTAATTCGGTTAAAAATATAAAAAGGTGGCAACCCCGTTAAAGTATTTTATTTGTAGCTATCATATACATGTGATATGTAATTATTTTTAATTATATTGGAATAATTCGTGTTTGTGTTATTTATTGGAAATAGGTGGCAACTCTTTTAAAAGGTATTTTCGGCTATAGCGCACTTAAACTGCTTCAATTAAGCATACCTAATTATCTCATAAAATTTTCTGGCTCAAATTTTCAAACAGATGGCAACACTCCAACTTCTATAGTAGTGAAAAATTGTTCTAAAATAAAAGCTTAACCATTTTTAGCAAAAAATATAAGCACATTCTTTTTTATAATTTTTTAAACAAATATAAAATTTTTGAATGCACGCTTTTGCCTTCAATCGTTAGCAGCTGCTGTTGCAGCAGCCATATATCATTAAGAGTCATTAGTTTATTGATTTTTTATGCTCGCTCACAATATGACGGCCATGACTGTTCCGCTGCTGCTGCCATAAACTTGCAATGCCATCAATTTTTATAGACTTTTTTCAATGTCAGCATTGATGTTGCATCTCATTTTTCTATTTTTAACATTTTCTTTGTTTTTGCCAACACCCATTTGTGCACCGTGATAACGAGCAACAGCATCTTAATCCGACAAATATTGCTTCTTTTGCGCCTTCATCTCCACTTTGTCAAAGTTGCATTCGATCTTGCCCTCACCAGAAGCATTAGTGCTTCACAAAAACAAAGTGTCTCTCGCTTTTTTATAGTTTACACTTCAACTTTTGTGCTTTGAGCTTGATGCCTTGGTTTTTCCTTTAGTCGGCAGTTGTATTTTTTCTCTTTAATTATTTGTTATTTTCTTGTGTTCCATTCTTGCAAGTCGTTTGTCAATGAGAAACTCAGTCATTCTTAATTAAAACTCAACAGTTTGTAATTACGGCGATGAGTTTCTGAATGAAATTTTATTTGTAGTTTTAATAACTTCGGTTATTTCTTTACGTTTCAAAGTTTATCTAAATACTTTGATGCTTCTACACACAGACTTAAATGAAATCAGAAATAATTTTAGACTGTTGGAACTCTTATTTGACCTTCAATATTATTTCAGATATGATCTTGACTATTATTAAATATCTCATCAATGAATGATATGACCAGTGAAATATATAATAATTCTTTTATATATGTATATTATATATGCTTTATTACCTGCGATTTTACTCTTAGTCATTCGCCTTTGACGCCCAATACAACAACTTACGTCGCTTATTTAGAAGTTTTGAACATCATGGTTTATACAAGTATAACTCTATTTTGATGTCCAATAGAACAATCTACGATCCTTACTTGCCAATTTTGGATAAATGTAAAATTAAAAAAAAAAATTAAAAAATACGTTGATATAATTTTTTGATTGGAAAAATTTTTTTTGATTGAAATTTACGCATTTAAAGTGTAACCCATTAATAATATCATAAAAAAATTTTAAATATACATGACGTTGCCACATTTTTTTAATTATAAACATATTTCTGTGGGTTAAAACTTGCACAATACCAATTATTAATACTATTACTACAAGAATTTAAAATAAAATAAAATGGCGTTGCCACCTAATTTTAAATATAACAAATATTTTTTTATTTGAAATTTACTCATATAACCTATTATTTATTTATGAAAAAAATTAAGGTACATAAATGATGTTGCCACCTTATTATAATTATACAAATATTTTTTGTGACTTAAAACTAGGACATTAATAAAAATTAAATAATTAATTATAACTCCAAAAATTTAAAAAAGATAAAAAATGGTGTTGCCAACTTGTTTTAAATATAAAAATGATTTTGTTGTTCAAAATTGACACAAACAAAAGTTAAAGTTATAAACGTTCATATTATATATAAAATTCCAAGCTACTGTTAATACTGTTAAATAATTAAAATTTAGATAAATAACGTTGCCACCATGTTTACATACGTTATAAAAATATTTTTTGTCTAGCATGTAAACATGTAAAAACCAAGCTGTTTTTAAATTAAATCTTTAAAAAAAATTGCGTATTTTAAATAACCTTCTAACGCACATTACTCCTTTGTACATACATACATATGTATGTATGCCTCCGAAAAGGTAACTTCCTTCTTAAGCCAGAGAAAAAAACTCTAGCACACATATTAAAAATCCCTATATCCCATACTTAAAATTGTATACCTTCATTTCTCAATCATTAATTTTCAATTCCATACAGAAAGTAAATGAAAGCAAACTAAGGTTTCGAGGTACATTACAATTAATAAACCCTCCATTTTAATTACTAACACACACACATACACGCAGTAAAGAATACATATTGAAGCAATTTTACTTAGAAAACATATAGACGCAGTCAATTTATGTTCTTTCCGCTTAAATCACATATTAAATAAAGCAATTAAATTATAAAATTGCAGCGCTATAAATTTTTCATGCGACTTTGGAAAATTTTTAATTACCTGACAGAAGCAATAAAAAACAAGAAAATGGCAAATATTGATGCAGCCACAAATTTCAATTACGAGTCAGCAGCGTTGTACGGCGGGGGGGTGGTTTCGGGTGGCGGCACTACAAAGCAGGCGAATGAGGCAAATTGAAGTTGACGGTGGAGAGAGTAAATGCAGATAAAGAAAAACACCAGCCACAACAGCAGCAACAAATATAAAAATAACAAAAAATTGTAGGGAAGATACATGTGAAAGAAAGTGTAGAAAACAGCAGCATTTGGACGGGCTATAAGCGTATATGAACGAAAGGAAAGAGAGCCAGCAGAGCTCAGATGTAGCTCATACGCCGTGCGCAACCACTTTAAGCAAACAGCTAGTAATACAAATTGCACTAGCCTGGCCGCTGTTGTGGACTTATATATATGTATGTATGTTTGTATATACATATGTAAATGTGTGACTGTATGTATGTATTTGTGTATATGTAAACTGTTAGAGAATGTATGTGTTTGAGTTAGAAATAACTGAAAAGCAATGAAAAACTGCACGACGACGTCAGCAAAGCAGCAAATATCGCCTACATATAGACAGAAACAGTTATTACGTGTACTTTTTGCATGTGTGTGCAAGAACAGGAAATCCGTTAAAAATTGATAAAATGGGTAGTAGAGTTCGAGGTTAGGAAAAGGGGTTGAAAACAAAATAAACAAAGAAATATTAAACAAAAAATATTTAATTAAAAATTTTAATTCTGCAATACCCACATTAAAAACAAAAACACATATGACATTTTCATAATAAATTATTAAATTAGAAAACATTTTTAATATACTAATTTTTTAAATTATAATTAATTAATGTTGAAATTATTATTGATTAAAACTAAAGAAATAAATCAAGAATTTAAAAAGCAAAAATCACGCTATTTAATTATAATTAGAAGTAAAAAAAAATTGATAATTAATAGAAAAATTTAGGAAAAGTGGTTTGAAACTAAATGACAAATTAAGGGCAATGTAAATTAATTAAAAAAATTAAATATATACATTAGAAAAAATCCGCATATTAGCAGATTCACATGTAATATAAAAATTATAAATTATTTATTAAAAAGGCATTAATTAATTTCATTATTAATTAACATTAAAAAGAAAAACCTAATAAGACGAAAATAAAAAAAATAATAATAGTTAAGAATAGTTAGGAGAAGTGGTTGAATACTTAATGAACAAAGAAGGCAAAACGTAAAAAAAAATTAATTCATTAAAAATATTAATTAATTAACACATTAATTTAAAAAAATTTAAAAAAATATATAAAAACAATGTACTTAACTAAATTTAAAAAAATATTAATTAATTTTATTAATTAATTAAGGTTAACAAATTAATTATAATATTAATTGAAATTAAAAAATATAATAATAATTAAAAATAGTTAGGAAAAGTGGTTGAATATGCAAAAAGGTAAGGCAAGGCAAAAATTAAAAAAAATTAATCCTTTAAAAATATTAATTATGAAACATATAAAAAATGCATTAAATGAAAAATTAAAAAAAAAAAAAATATTTTAAAAAAACAATATTCTATTTGAACTAAAGAAATCTTTAATTAGCTTCATAATTTTTTTTTTAATTAATTAACAATAATAAATTAAGAAACATCACATATTTATTTATAATAAGACATAAAAATTAAAAAAAAGTAATAATAATAATTAATTAACAATAGGAAAAAATTAACTAAATTTATTTATTTAATTTAATAATTTAAATTAATTAAATTTATTTATTTAATTTAATTAATTTTTTTTAGGGGTGTGCTATAAATAATAAGCAGAATCTAATACCAAAACATTTTTAAATAAAATTTAATTAATTTTTTTCTAATTACATTTGAATATTTAAAAAATTCCAAAATATTTAATTTAAATTAAGCAAAAACAAAAAAAAAAAACTAAAAAAAAATTACTAAAAAAATTATGAGAGGACAAATACTTGCCCAACACGAAGTCTGTCCTGCCACCTTACGAACTTACACGATGATCAAAATCAAAAGCCAACAACCCTGCAAATTGAAAGTAGCCTGCTGCAAACCGGAAAACAAAGAAAAGTGCGCGAAAACCGCAGCTATGCGCCACAGACCAAACGCTCCAGTGACGCGCTCTCCAAAGAAAAGCGCTGCCAAAGCGTCCGCACCAATGAGAGAGCACACAACAGACAATGTTTGGCCAAAACTGAAGACGCTCCAATGTCGGACAATTGGTGTGGAGCAGCACGTAGCGAACAAATGAGCGACGACCAGACAACACCGTCGGCGACGACGCAAGGCAAGTGACCCTGTGACTCCCCAATGCACAAGATAGTATACCCCGCACACATATGCACAAAGAAACTCCACGAAAAAGAAGTGGCAAAATGCGCGAGAACCCAGTGACAATGCTGCGAGACAATGCAAACACACACACACCCACAAGCGAAATGAAGTTCAGCGCAACAAAAGTGCTGCTGCTGGGGCTGGTGTTTCAGTGTTGGTGTTGGTGCGAAAAAACACGGTAAGGTCGCCGAGCAGCAGCAAGTCGACGACGCAAGGAATCGCCTCAGCACGAATACGATGCAAAATGGAATATGACAATGAAAGATACTACTACAGTTGAGTGTGAAAATGTCAGTTACACTTGCTATCTCTATCACGCTTTTGCTCTTTTACTGCACATAAATGCTCTTTACACACTCACACACACACACACACAAACACTCACGCGTATACACGACAAACGTTTAATCAGCCACCAGGACGGACACACACAGCCATTTATGCTCGTGACTGTCAGTGGCACTTTTGGGGCGGTTTACGTCTGAGGCTTATCGATTTTCTGCGCTTTGCACACACCCTCTGTGCTCTTACCCGTAACTGCTTCTTCTTCTTTCGTTTGCACAAAAGTGCCGCTGCCGAGCGGTGCCTTGTTGGCTGGTCCAATATCGAGCTGTTTTAGCTCTGCCTGATTCTGTGGTGGGCCCAACTGAAAGAATTTCACTGGTATGCGGCGTAAACTTGTGCGCACAGTGGGGCGAAAGGGTGAAAGCGTTGTTCGAGAGAATATTTAGTTTTCCAGACACGAACTAGGTTCCATGGGTCAATTGGTATGGCGGCTATATGCTATAGTAATACGATCCGAACTATTTCTTCAGAGATAGTACCTTTGTCTTGCATAATAATCTGTACAAAATGTCCTCAAGATGCCTAGTGAAATAGAGGAGTTTTCCATACAAGGGCTTGAGGGTTCAGGTTATTAAAATAGCGCGACTCCTCTCAAGATCCAAAAATTTTGAATTTAGTGTTACTAACTGGTTGACTGTTTACTTCTGCTTTCAAATTTTATAATATTTCTGTCATAACTTTCACCTTTTAGGAATCACTGTCTGCTTACGAACGACGCCATTTGGTCCACACGAACCTGACACTGTCGTTTGGGTTGTTAGCGTCTACGAATGCACACCCGAAATGGCAGCAGCAACCAAATACCACTACACACATTTGACTTACACACACACACAGCGAAATGCTCGACGTCGAAATACGCAAAAAGACGATTTAAGGATTATATTACTGGCAAAGTCCCGGCTTAGTCGTACGGTCTAAAATTACAATGAGCACTTTTGTTGCCTGCTACAGAGATATTTATGCATATGTATGCTGCTCGCTTATGGCTTTTTGTTGTTATTTTGTGGTCACTGCGATAATTATAGACATTTGTAAAGTGCAAAGATGCTTAAGTACAAAAGATGACAATTAACATGGCCCCCAAGAACAACGTTTCACAAAGGTTGAAGGTTGATTTCAACTTCACATTAGGCTTAATTAGCAGCTATCTATAGGGATACATTTATCTAGTTTAGGCATAGCGATAAAGGAATTCAGTTTTCAATTTTTCACTCTCGCGATATTCTTAGCTAAGAAGGCGAACTTAAGTCTATCTTTATTTAAGTATATGAGAATTAGAATTTACATATACAATATATTATATAACTGTTGTTTGTGTTACAAGCAGCTTATATTTCATAATTTTATAAGGACATATTTGCTTTAAACAAAAACTGGGCAGATCTCCCTGATTTTTACAAATAAGGTTCCTTTAAAATATGTTAAACTGGTTGAGAATTAGAAACTCATTGTAGCGAAATATTCAGTTACAAATAGCGTTCGCTTAAAATGTCTTAAACTGGTTGAGAATTACAAAATCAATGCAACGAAATTTTCAGTTCTCATCTAAAAGCTGTCAAAATCAAGTTGGCACCTTGAAAATACATTTTTTGAACTTGTGAAACACTTTTGGGTGTATGTAATAATGCTGCTTTTCGAGGTTGCACGAGCTTAAAGTAATACCGTTAGTAGTTAAATTTGGATTCACATTGCCAATAACATATAAGTTCGATATTTGGCGCTGTCCATCAATGATGTAAGATTTTTTTTTTTTTTTTTTAAATTTGTCAAAACTTAATTTTTTAGTCTTTTTCACGAAAAGGTTCTGAGCTCTATATTTAAAAACTGTATACAGAAAACCCTTTCTTTCGAAGAACAAGCTAAATTATAAATGCTTCGAAGCACATTTTTAGTGAACAATAGTTTTCTTTTCTTTGCCTCCTGGCAAGCTCTATCTGAAATAAAGAACTTTTTGTACCTCCCATCTGGATCTTAAGGTCGAATAACATAACTCTCTTGAAGATACTAAAGCAAAAAGAATTACTAAATGTCTGTCAATCTTCGCATACAACTTCTTTTTTATTGGCGTTGACAGCGCTTACGCGGTTATAGCCCTGTCCAGTGTTGTGCGCTGTGTTTGGATACCGCCTCGTAAAAAATAGCCCGAAAGAAAAGAAGAAAACCGCCTCTTCTTATACATATATTGCATATTTCAGAGCAAGTTTCACTTGCCAACCTTGAAGACCAAGTTTTTCTATATTTTAAGCGCTGAAAGAAGAAGCTGAGTGCTATTCTTTCAATTCTAAATACTGATTATTGAAAATGATTCATCACTCAAAATGAGATTTCGCGTCGAATTGAGCGATATTCAATATATTTTCTTTCTAGCCATATTTCGAAACGATTTCAATTTTATAGCTTAGAAACAAAAATTATGTTAATATTTACATTACAAAACTTGGTGAAACCATTTATGGTGAATGCTATTAAAAACAATTCATCAAATTGAAACGAGTGATTGCCGAAAAACGCTTGGAACTAGCGACTAAATGCGAAACAATAATTTTCTATTATGACAACTCTCGATCTTAAAAAAAACTTTTAGGAAATTATTGCACCCTTCCAAGCCCCCAGATACCTGATATGTTGATCATAGTATCAGTGGCTGACTTTTTAACAAAAAACGCGGCCAATCTGTCAAATATATTATGGAAATGGAGAAAACATTCTTCTGGTAATAGTATGTTAGTGTTGAAAGAGTGGGTTCAGTTTGGTCAATACTTCCCTTAGCTACAGATTCTCATAATCCCATTTGTTTTTATACCGTTATTCCAAGACCGATTAACAAATATTTTCAGAAAACCTGTTAAAAAGATTTGTTCCCCCTTTTTATAGCCCACACTTTGCTCCTACTGACTACCATTAATACCGGATGATATAAAATACGAGCTTTCACTGGAATACAATTCACATAAGTAGAGGTGATCAAAACTTAGATTCATTCATTCTTGGCCATCAAGCCAACGAAGTTCTGAAGGGATGAAGTCTACTGATTGCCAGAGAGATAGGAAAATATTATAGCGTCAGGTGAGCCATACTACTGTGGGCAAAATGTAGTGAGATTTTTAAATTTAAAGTTCGTGCGAAGCCGAAAAAACCACGTGAAAGCGGAGCAAAAAAAAAGGCTATGTTGCCAGTTTTCTTCGATTATCGATGTGTGGTGTACTCCGAATTCTTTCCCTGCATATAGTAGTACTTTGAATAATAATATTATGCAAGGTTTTCTTAGATAAATATTCAAATTTTGAACAAACAAAAACGCATCACAATTATAGTTTTCGACCCAATATTATAGTCTACTTAAACGGCAAGAAATGCTATGAATTTGTTATTTAGTTGACGCTATCTTCGAGGCGGTAACTGAAAGGTCGTTCACTGCTGCAGTGATTTCGGTCTATAAGATGGATGAAAAGCTGCTAGAAAAGGCTTTGTGTTAAAATTTATTTACGTTATTTTTAAAGGTATAAACTTTTGGAGTATAAAAACATCGATTTTTTTTTAATTTTTCACTAGTTTTCCTTCTTAACTAGAGACAAAAACCATAAGTTAAAATTTCTTTTATATACACAACTTCACTTTTACGAATATATGTACGTATACCTTCACTCACACTTATAGTACACATTACCAATTCCCTGCTTTCTCAAGCTCTCTGGTCTAACAAGAAGCACAAAAACAAAAATCACTGCATTTTCAACTGATTCAAAAGCATTTTCTCGTAACGGAAGCAGACATAATTGACCGGAAACGGAAATGTAGAAGTGATGGCGCACAAAATGCTGAACAAAGTATAACGCAGGAACACACGAAAGTAAAGCGTAAATGCAATAGAAGAACGAGCACAAATAATACGCAACCCAAAAGCCCACAGGCGGAGCAACCGCACGATGTTGCGCAGGCAAAGCTCGAGCAAATATACATATATGTATGTGTATTATAATATGCATATGTATAGGTAATAATATACGTATTGGTACTAATATGCACATGTATAGGTTATAATAATAAACATATACATACATAAATATACACACAACAACAAACCGAAGCCAGAGAATAGCATGTCTGCAAAAATTTTCGAGCCGACCAAACCGACTGTGCTCACTGAAATTCATTCATTTTTGGCAACTTTCAGGCAATTGCCTCGTCATAGACAACCCAGACAACACTAACAACAACTGCAAACACATTTAACTGTTATTTCTATACAATTACTCTTCAATTCAAATAAATATTTTGAGCATAAATAAAATTTTCGATTTTACCTTCACACTTGGCACGCCGACATTGGGAAACCCCAAAACACAAAATATCAAAATCAAAATAGAAACGAAAAATTTTACAAATAACAACAACAATAGTCCAAAATATATAAGCTGCTTACTAGGAATAAAGGAAAAATAGCTAAAATTAGTAAATATAACACGTGCTCAACACGTCTGCTCCTTGGGGAGCATTTAGCACGACGCAGTCAACATCCAAATCAACTACACCAACAACAACGACAAAGCGAAAATCGAAAGCTGCACAAGTAACCCCAGAAAACAACAGCAACAACAACATTACACTCAAGCATGCTTGTACGGCAACAATTCACTTGCCTCAACTTGACTTGACTTTTTCTTGGCCGCTTTGTGTTGTGATTTGGGTTGCTTGGGCACCAGCTACGGGTTTGGGTGCGTCTGAGCTGCCACTCATATTTTCGGCAAATCATTGCCACAGGACAAACTTTTTGCGTCTGCTAAATGCTGGTGCGTGCATTTTGTTGTTATTATGGGAGCAATGCGAGCATTTCCCTATTGTTTGATACACACACAAGTGTTGCTGTTGTTGTTCTTGCTATTTGCCGCATTGTTTTTGTTGCTATTTATAACGTCTGCATCCGTATTTATATTTATGACGTGCGTGCGTGCGTGTGTGTGTGTGTATTTTTGGGTAACGATTACTGCCTGGTTTTTTGTGCAAGGCTCTCTGTGCTCGCTGCTGGAAAGCTGAGCTGTAGGCAAAATGGCAAAGCGGAAAATGCGAAATGAAAACAAAGTTGAACTTGACTGAACTTGAACGATTATGACGCACATACATACATACTCGCATGAGCGGGATTTTCTATTGTAGGTGTACCGATGTACCTATGTCTATATATATTGTATGTATAAGTGTGTTTTGTTTACGAGTTGCGTGCAAATGAGTCAACGGCCTAGGCGTCTATTGTGCGTGGGAGATTCTGGCAAACTCTTGAATGAAAATTTTTGAAACAAAAGGAAGTTGGAAAATTTATTTTCACAGTTTGTCTAATTGTAAGCTGAGATGTATCGTATTTTGAATCGATTACCTGTATACATTGTGAAAACAAATACTTGGAAATTGTAAATAAAACGCAAAATATTTAATTATTCATTAAAATTTATTTTGTCAAATCCCCGCCTTCAAAAGTAATCCCCACCAGATATAATTCACTTATGCCGATGGTTTTTCCTGTCCTCGAAACACTTTTTATAAGCACTTTTTGGGATGGCCTTCAGCTTCTGCTGCGAATTTTGTTTTATCTCTTCGATCGACTGAAAACGGGTTCCATTCCGATGACTGTTGACTTCTTTGCATGTAAAACTTATCAATCCATGTGTCATCGGCAGTTATAATGCTCTCCATGAATATGTGTTCGGAATTCGAACGATCAACCATGTCCAAAGAGACTGTTTACGGTACTATTTTTGAAAAAAAAATTCAGCTTTATCGGGACCAGTCCAGCAAAAACGCGTTTTATTCCTAAAATCATTCGGACGAACTGGCGAAAGATGTACCATATCCTTTTTTGGTATTTTCATCAGTTGAAGAGGTCGAAGGTCTTTTAGCACGAAGCATGGTTTCAACGATCTCTCGACCGTTTTCGAAAGCTTTGTACCACTCATAGGCTTGGATGACTAAAACTGAAGTATATTCAAACTTCAGAGGTGCATTTTGAGAGCCACAATTTTAATCTGAAAACAAGTAAGTTTCGACTTTACTTTCAATATACCTAACACCTCTACCTCTTTCAAATGCTCTCATATGCTATAAAAAGATAGAGATTTTAATGTTTGCGGGATTAAAAATCGAAAAGCTTATTTTTTGTTGTCATTTTTAAATTTTTTGCAAAAAAAAATATTTTAAGTTATAAAAATATTCAATGTTTAGATTAGGTCTTCACCAGAAAATATAAAAAATAAGTAAAGTCCGCAGTACCCGCCGGAGGAAGCAGAAAAAGAGGAAGACCTCCACTCCGTTGGAAGGACCAAGTGGAGAAGAACCTGGCTTCGCTTGGAATATCCAATTGGCGCCACGTAGCGAAAAGAAGAAACGACTGGCGCGCTGTTGTTAACTCGGCTATAATCGCGTAAGCGGTGTCTACGCCAGTAAAGAAGGAGAAAGTCCGCATATAAACCTTGGAAACTTTCAGACAGCTGCTATAATATTCTTCAACAGTACCTACTTACCAAAAATAACCATTTAATTAACCGATAGTTGGTCCTCACTAAACTTGGTTGTAGTACATTCTTGAAAGGCCTTCATTCATCTTATTTGTTGGAGCTAAGCAACCTTAATAGTAATTCAGAGAACTAAAACTTCAAAAATTGCTCTTTGAGATGCTTTGAGATATAAAGACTCGAGCTGCATTACTTCTTAATGAAACTAAAACCACTTATTGTACCGGGCACCCTCGTACCGATTACATCGGATTGCCAACGAGACTGATCTCCTTCTTACGTTCTGACACTAGAGCACTGGACTTCGGGTGAGCTTAGCAGCTGCTGGTCAACAACAAGCTCCTTTGTGTCTGCGAGTTACTACTGGCCTAACACAGAACACAAACGATCTGCCGAACTACATGCCCTCAGCTGCCGAAAAAAGAGTCTGAGTCCGAAGAAGACGATCATACGGGTTTCGGTCTCTTCGACTAAACAGCTCAACACTAAATTTCATGTCCAACAGACGTGCATGCGGTAAAGCTGCAAATCGTGAAGGACGTTAATTGTCAAAGTTTTATGGATCCAGTTAATTCAATTGTCAAGCTTTTTCAAAACTTTGGTTGAAACATTTCTGCAATCTTATCTTTAGTGAACCTGATGAAGTAACCAGAATCAACATCAGCCGCGTTGACAAATTATTTAAAAGAATAGTAATATTGAGGCAGGCTCAAAGAGCTTTCCCGAAGTTAGAGGGTATTATCAAAGAAATAATACTTTGAAGTACTTCGGTATCACTATAGACCAGAGTTCTCAGTTGTCCTAGTGGAAATTAGTTTGGATTAACTTTACCCCTTCTGACAACCATTTATACTGATTGATGCCCTCACTCACAGATTCACATCTCAAAATTATCAAATGCGGTGCCAAAAATTGGATTGATTTATTCATGGTGACCAAGGCAACGAAGTTCTATAGGGATGGAACAATACTTTATAGTATTTAGGAATCCCTATGGACCAGAATTCTCAGTTGTCCAAGTGGAAAGCTTTTGGATTAATCGTCTAACCTAACTTAACCCATTCGATTATTACTCGGTCTGCTTGGACTCAAATCTGCATTAACAAATCTAATTTCAGCATAAGAAACAATCTTAGCAACCGAAAATGATTTTCATGATGGTCACAGGTTGAAGAATGCATTTTAAGTTTCAATCTTTATTTGATCTTCAAGGAAGGTACTAAAAGTCGTACAGCAATCACACCGACCAAGCTAGTTTGACGATTTCCCAATCCATAAAGCTTTCCACAAACAACTGACACCAAATTATAAATTTCTTGTCTAATAAGTGCCGAACAGGCCCATAAAGTACTTCATTCGGCCTTGAATACTTTAGACTACTGCTGAGGATTGCACCGCGACCTGAGGTCTATTCAACCCTAAATTAGACTAATATTTTGAAAAACAATTATATTATAAATTCGATCTGTAAAACTTGCGATTTTTCGCTGTCTCTCAAGTAGAAAAATGAATAATATTCAGAAGGTTTCAGAAAATCGGTTATTATAAAAGGATTCAAAATCGTCAAAGCGTGAGAAAAGGACGGCAATCCGGGAAAGGAAAGGTATAGTCATTGAAGTTGACAATGTATGCAACCATTACTGATTGGATAACAGTTGAGAGATTTAATCAATACTATTCAGTATTCCTACAGAGCATCACAGTATTCAGCTTCAACACGGTATATATTGCTCTCCTGTAGCTACCATTTTCCTATCATTTTTCACATGGAGTACTAGACTAGCAAAATGGTTCTCATACACTTTTAGCTAACACTTTCTGTTTAAAAAATTCAATTAAGACCTTAATGCTTCTAATACCCGCGTCTAATAGCATGTTTCAAGTTCAATGCTACTACGAAATAATTACTAGAATACGGTATAATCTCAACGTATGATCCACGACCCAACAAACAGCAATCACGAACTGACCTTTCCGGTCAAAAAATTCACCAGCCAGCCAGTCAGTTTCCTTTATGGCGAAACAGAGATGGAAGTCAATCATTAGACCATCCATTTAATAATTGTTTGCCCTTCAAAGGAATATTTTTTCACTTCCGCACTCTCGCATAACTTTTACCCTTTCACGGTTTTGCGCAAATCTTGCTCAACCCCAGCTGTGCAGTTGTACAGCACAAAGTCACAGACACACACGTACAAACAGATATACATAGATATGTTGGTTCATTACACCGGCTTGCCAGGGATTTCCTGCCACAATTCGATGAAACACAGCAAACCGATGCAGACATTAACTTTTTTTCCAAGCTACACTTCCTTTTCGGGTGCAACACTTAATGCCGGGGCAAGCTAGAAAGGAAAAAGGCAAAAACAAAATGAAAATGAAAATGAAAATAAAAATAGTTGCGTAATCACGATGAAGTGAAACGAGACGTTGGAAAAAATTGTAGAACAAGGTGAGAAAGGCACTGGCAGCCAGCAGTCAGCAGCAAACAAGCGAGCAGAAAGGAGTGAGGCAGGCAAAGAGCGGTGGGGCAAGCAGAAAGCACTGCGACAGGCGGTGGTGCTGAGGAAAACAAGCTAAAGTAACATTTGCCACACAAAGGGGCATCCGCATCGAGCGACTGCGACAAACGATTGTTGTTGGGCGCAGGCTTGTACATTGCCAGCCAAGCAGCAGCAGCAGCAACAGCAGTGGCAACTGTGATATGTAGCCCGGGAGAGCTGTAAAAGGAAATCTACAAGCCGACATGAAAGGGAAAAAGACCAAGTGAAGGCATTTAGAAAGGCAGCACGTGCCACAGATCCGGGCAAGACTGAAAAAATTCATATAAACTTTTTTCTGCATAAAAATACTTTTGCATGCACTATTTGTAGTGTAGACGGTATTTATGTGTGAAGGTGTATGTATTTATGTATGTGTAAGTGTTTGAGTATTTCCCGTTATACATGCATGCCCCAGTGAGAATGTTAAGTGCGATTGCCTGCTTGCCGGCGCGCCTGCAGCGCTCCAAGCAAGCGAGCAATGAAAGTAAACTTTTCACCAGACGACAGCAGCAGACTTGGCATTGCAGCAAAGCATGATTTACAAAGATAGCAACAACAACAACAACAGCTGTAAACGCATTAACAATGGTAATTGCAGCAACAATAAAACGCCAGTCGGTTGATTAGAAAGAAGCAGAGCAAGCAGCAGCCGAAGCACAAAAAACTGGCCACTTAAGCCAGCCAAAGGCCACAAGGCGGCAAAAGGCAAGCACAACAACAAGGGCAACACGAGTGAGGGGAGTATACGAAAATTCTTGAACGGCTTGTTGACATTCTGAACTTGAAAAGTCGGCAACAAGCGCTCGCATTTGAAGGTCACAGCTGCGGCGATACAATGGCAATTGAAATGAAAATCGGCAGCGCCTTAAAGTATGCCTCGCATGCATATAAATGCAAATACAAATTGGGGTTTATTTGCAAATGTAACTTTGTGGCAGTGTGTGTGTGCGTGCAACTCATTCATAAAATGCGTTTTACGCAGCATTGTTGCTGTTGTTGTTTTCTTTTACAATAACAGCATCAAAGCAAAGCGCGTAAAAGTTTTGTGTTGCAAGTGGGAATAGCAGACTGCAATACATGCCTCCAACCAGGCCAAGGGACTTATGCAGGCGTCAGTAACGACAACAACAACAACAAAGCCAGCAACAATTGTTTGGAGCGCGCCAACACCGGTGGCAGTGGCATTGGCAATGACAACACGCTGTAGACATTGTTGATGAACGGGTGCTGTTTTATGTTGCCACAACAACAAAAATAACAACAACAAAACCAACTAACGGCTGCTAACGGCGGCTAACAAACAACAAGCGCGCACAGTATAATCGCGACATGCAGCGTGACTGTTTGTTTGTATGTGTGGCAAGTTAGCAGCAGCCGTCACCGCCGACGTGCAACCAGACACATGTAGCACAAATGCAGGCACAAAAACAAAACAAAAAAAATGGAAAAGAAATCCGCCGCGTTAGTGCAAAGGCGGTGCGGCACACTTTTCGCCTGCCAGCGGCAGAAGCGCGCAAAATGCAACAGCACTTGCTGCAGACGCGTCTGTGGAAAACCGCCACGAGTTGTCAGCCAGCCAGCCAACGCAGACGTGTCTACATTTTCAAATATACACAGTAACTGATTTAGCGCGCGGCATTGCAACATGCAACGTTTTTACAACTCGCGCATTTTTTGCAAACTTTTTGCTTGCTACACACGTTGCAAGTTTGTATTCAGCTACGCGCCGCGGAAAATCAGGTCAAAAGCGCTGGCGGACGCACAGTCAACACTTGAATGCACGCCGCCACTAGAGTGCAACAATTCAATGCCGTCACTCGTTTGCAATTGCAATTGATTTGTTATCGGCGCCTATATGACAAACAGCCAGCCAACATATATGCACACATGTGCTTGTGGCATGTGTGTGTGTGGCGGCATGCCATGTGTGGCACAGACAGCGTTATAGCGCGCATCCGCATCCGTGCCACTGACGCTATGCGAAAAAAAATTCGCCACATTGTTTTGTTGCAAGTGTGTGTGTGGCACATAGGGCAGCTGTGCAACCCTCGCCAAAATAAAGCTTTTAGTCAACACAGCCGGACCACCAGCCATGGTCATTGGCACAATGTAGCAGCATATGTGCAAAAAAACTTTGCCTTGCATCTGTTGCATGCAACCCCAGCACAACGCTTGTTGCAACATTGCCACTTAGCTGCCGCACAGTTGATTGGTGGTGTTTGCTGCAAAAATTGAAATTCGGTGTTTCGGCTTTTGTTTTCACTTGCAACACATACGCACACACACACACATGTATGCAAAATGTGGCAAATTTATTTTTACGGTATTTGAATTTATGCCACACGATTGCAATCGCGCTTTTGTAGCTGTAGATATGCATGTATTTGCATTGCACGTTATGCGCTCCTGTTTGCCACGTATGTTGCAACATACAAGTAAACATTTGTATGTGTAGTCGCAGCAGCAACACCCTACCACAATCACCACGTAGCAAACGGTTTAAATATTCCATTGCATTTCGTTGGCAAATTTTGATATGCAACACACACTCATACACCATACACACATACACATTCACGCGTCGATTTGTCTACTCTGCTCGTGCGTGTTGCATCACTAAAAAACTTGCTTTGCCCTATTTGCCGACCCATATTTTTCCAAATGCTGCGCTGCGCTATGCTTTTATAGCTTTTATATGCCAGCCAGTCGAAACAACCAGCAGCAACAACAACAACAACAGCAGCAAAACTAGCGCATATCAACAATAGTGGAACTATATGGTGCAAAGCATGGCACGGCACGGCATCCCCAGTTGTAATAAAAAATCATTTGAACATCGCGACGCGTCACACACTCGTAAAATGCAGCAACCTGTTGGTGCAACAACATGCCGGCAATGACACACACACACCCGCTCGCGCTTATGCATGGCTATAGCGTGGCAAAGTCAGACACCGGCATCATCAGCAGAACGCATACAAATGCGATTTGTTTGTTGCTCGCTTTAACTGTTGCGTGGGAAAATCCCTGCAGGTATTTGGCTTACTGGCGGTATTTGGCAGCTGGGAAAGTGTAAGCGTCGGCTTTTTTTGTTTTTGTTGTTATTTTTTTGTTGGCAGTTGGAAAACTGTGCTGCCAGTTGAGGTCACAAAGTTAGTCGGTTGTAGGAAAATAAAAATTCACATGGCGCTGCCTTCACTCGGGTATCTAACAGATACTTTAACTGGTTTTCGGTTAAGAACGAGACGGCGGCGTATTTTCTACTGTATTTTTGTCTATAACTTGTAATCACAACTTTATTTTGATAATTTGTGTAATAAAATTTACTTGCTAATAGTAAGTCGTTAGTTCTCTTATATAATATGTTACTGATTCTTGTATTCCTTCAGAGTAGTGAAAGGGAAAAGACCAAAAAGTATTCCATACACAGTATGAGTGCTTACTCTCTAATATAAACAATATGCGTGCTTACACTCTCTTTTAAGCAAATTTTAATCATTTCAATTAACCTTAATAATTCTAAACAAATTTTCAGGCAATCAGTTCACCCTCAAGTGTGATCAAAGTTAAACAATTAAGTTCGGAAGTTAACTGAACTGTTAAATATTGAAAGATGGCACTCTGATTTGACTTAATTGAATATCAGTTGTAACTTTTAAGTCTTAATTGACACTACATTTTCTAAACAATTAACTAATAGCAACTAAATTAATGACTAATAACGTGACATATGGCAGTTAGAAGGGGGACCAATTCTATTTTAAAGTTCCCCAAATAAAAAAAAATATTTTTGTTGTGAGTTGTTCAGAATTTTTAATCGAAAATAAGCGACTTTTTCGATATTAACGCTAAATAAGGAAAAAAAAAATAATTTAAAATTTCAATATATGTATTTGTCAAAAAACAATTTTTTTCAAAAAAAAATGGAAATGAAACCCCAAAAATTTAATTCACAATAATTTTGCGTTTAGTTTTGCTGGAAGTCGAGGTAATTCGTTTTAAAAGCTTAAAAATTCAGACACACACCGCTTACTCTTCCCAACCTCAAATCGCCTGTAAATTATTTTGCCTTCCATTTTTGTGTTTTGTCTTTCTTTCTTCAATGGGTTTCATACTACGATGATTTTATTTACTTTAAACTCGAGTTAATTTATCTTTTTTTTTTTAATTTTCACATAACTTCATAAAATCGAGTTTATTAATGATCTTCGTTTTTCTTGTTAAGCCTTAAACTCGAGTCATAACTCTTGCAATTTAATACCCATGCAAACTTTAAACTCGAGTTAATTGATATTTTTATAATTTACAGATTATGTCATAAACTCGAGTTTATTAATAATTTTCGTTTTTCTTTGTTAAGCCTTAAACACGAGTTAATAAATAATTACCGTTATTTGCAGGTTAACTAACAAAATTCAGTTGATCGCTATTTTTAATGATTTCCACGTTGCCCCATAAACTCGAGTTTATTGAAAATTATAGTAACTTCCACATTATTTTGTAAACTCGAGTTTATTCATATTTTAATTATTCACTCGCTTCGTTTTATACTTGAGTTTATTGAAATTGTCATAATTTTCACCTACTCCATAAACTACTGTTTATCGATATTTTTTTTAATTTCCGAATTATCCCTAAAAGTAGTGTTTATTGATAATAAAATTGGTTTTTATTGATAATTTTGAAAATTGTATTATAGGTTCATTCATAAATTGGTAAAATGTCTCATTGCCTTAAACTCAAGTTTATTGATTTATTTTAATTTTCGAGTTACTCCTAAAACTCTTCTTTATTGATAATAAAACTGGATTGATAATTTAATTAACGGATGCATTAATAATTTGATAAATTGTTTCCTGACACCTTAAACTCGTGTTTATCGATATTTTTTTAATTTCCGAGTTATCCCTAAAACTAGTGTTTATTGGTAATAAAACTGGGGTTTATTGATAATTTTGGTAATTTAAATGCCGAAGTCGTTGATAATTTGATAAATTGTCTAGTTCCACCTTAAACTCGAGTTTATTGAAATTTTTTAATTCAATGTTAACTCTAAAACTCCTGTTAATTGATAATAAAACTGGTGTTTATTGATAATATTGGTAATTTTATTATCGGGTTCAATGATAATTTGGTAAATTGTTTAGTTCCGCCTTAAACTCGAGTTTATTGAATTTTTTAATTCCAAGTTATCTCTAAAACTCGTGTTAATTGATAATAAAACTGGTGTTTATTGATAGTTTTGGTAATTTTATTATCGGGTTCAATGATAATTTGATAAATTGTCTCGTTCCACATTAAACTCGAGTTTATTGATGATTTTGGTGTTTAACATAAAATTCGAAAAATTCGAAAAATCTGAAAATATCTACAAAACTTACAATTAACTCGCCTTAAACACCATATTTTACGTGTTTATGCCCACAAACCCCACTTTTAAGAGTTTAGCAATCAAAATAGATATAAGAATATTAATATAAATTCGCTGGTCCTTAACACCACTTGACCGCAAGTTTGTTTTACAACCAGAATTTCGCATAAATGCGCAATTATTTCAAACAATTTAAAAGTTAAACACCAATAAATTCACATTTTGCACACACTCACACATTACACCTTACTTCGTAGCGCACGCTGACTTACTTGCAGCTTTTGCGTTACTTTATCACTTCCGCACAACTTTTGAAATTTCAAACAAAAATTATTTCCTTTAACACTTTGCCTTGGCTCATATCAGAAAATATGATCTAAAATGGGGAAAAAGTTTCGCATTATTACGTAAATTGGAAAAAATGTGCCCACTAAACAAACACACGCACACACACACACATTCAAATATCTGCATATATTTTCGTGTAATGCATAATTCGAGCTTTCAGCCGAAGATGGCATACTAAGTGCTTGAAAGGGAGCAACGCGAACCAAACCAAAGAAATTTTAGGTCGAATTTCGTTTTCTTAGGCGAGCGCCTACACCCACACTCCCACACATTTTGCTTTACAGTTGTGGCAAGGGCCACAGCGAGGCGCGAGCTCCGATAAGGAGGATATCTATATGTAGGTGAGAGAAGGTGGATAATGAAATTGCTGATGTGGTCGTGGTGGTGGGGCGTGTAGTTGAACGGCGGCTGCTGCTGCTGCGGTCGGTCAGCGAGGTGCAATAGGTAGTGCAATGAGAGGGAGGGGCGCTGCCAACTATGTGCGTTGTTGTGCATAAGAAATATGCTTACGAAATCAAAACAACAACAATAGCAACAACAGCAAGAACGCGCACATTGGCGATAACAAAGAAATTGCGCAGAACAATAATAGCAATAAAGCAAGCCAGCGAGCGAGCGCATCTTCAAACCAATAAAAACAACAACAACAACAGCAACCAATACTCTGCGAAGACGACCGGAAGAAGGGCAAAAGGGCACCACGAATCGAGTAGGTGGGTAGGCAGGTCGCTGCTGAGTGCCTGTGTGTGTGTGTGTTAGTAAATGTATGTTCGTCGCACATTAGAATGACATGAAGGGCGCTTGAAGGCAAAAAATATCGTATACTCGCATATATTTCGACTGCGTCGTGGCCTGCCTCAGCGCGAGTGTGAGTTGCGTTGAGACTCGGGCATTTGGTGTTGGCGGTTATACTGCTGGTTGTGGTGTCGGTGTTGGTGTTGGTGGCGGCGCATGTTACAAACGATAGCAATTTAGAAAGATGCCAGAGGTATGCAAATTTATTGCCGGAAATGTAATTTACGAAATCGCTTTAAGCGATGGACACACGAAAAATGAAATGAACGCAAGAATCCCACAGCATGTTGTGGAATGTAGGTGAGCGATGCTGTGGTGCGTGCTTCTAAGGCTTTTGCATGTATACATATATACATATATAAAGTACATCTGTTTGTATGTATATTTTTGCGCACTAAGTCACAGCGACTCATTAAGCGCGCTTGTGTAGCTTCGCTGCTGTTGTGACTGTGCCTGCCCAAGTCTTGCTTTGATACTGTTGAAGCAGGATCTCTCGGTTTTGACATTTCTGACAGCAGCAAAAATCAGTTGTCGACTCTTAACTGATGTCGCTCTGTAGTTGCACAATGGCGTAGAAGACAATACAGGACTACAATATGTATATACAAATAATGGTTTTGATTGTTACTGAAGACAAAGATTGTCAAGTAAAAGTCCTTCAACCTTTAAGTTAAATTTAAATTATTTTTTTTTCTTTTTGTAAGTCACTTTAAATTCAAATATTATACATATTTTACGTTGTTCTCGCGAAAAATAGTAGTTTTTTTTTTAATTTTACATTTCTTACTTTTATATTTTCTATTGCTTAGGAACATCTTAAATATAGTATTTTTGATTTTTTTGTTTGGAGAAATTATTTCTATTTGAGAATGTATCACTAAAACTTTGCTTAGCCCTTAGCATATCGCTTATTAAAACAAAATCTAAAGAATAAAAGAAAAATCTAAGAACTAAAAAAAAAAATCTCAAACATAAAAATTTGAAAAAAAAAAATTTTTTAAATTCTTAAAATTACAAAATAATGAAAAAAATTCTTCATTTCAAATTTCGATGCTTTGAATATGCGCTAACTCCTAGTTAAAATAATCTTTCAAATTTCGAATTATTCTATAAGTTATATCCATTTTAATGTCATGGCAACCTGGCCGGCTTAGGCTTCACCAAAATTTGTCAAAATTATTAACCATAATCTAAGCATAAATTTATATATCATTTTAAGACAGGCACTAGCAAAAAGTCTATATTTTTAATTTTAACTTTTATTAAAAAACCGTTTTTATTTTATGGATCCACCATTACGCGAGAAAAAGTCGTAACAACTTCTAACTTAAAAAAATTCAATATTTTTTTTATTTTTTTTTTAGTTTTGTAATGTTTATAATTAACTTTTAAAAAAATTCAATTTTTTTTTCTTTTAATATTGCAATATCTATAAATAAATGTTAAAAAATGTACATTAAAATTTTTATTTTTTTATCGAGTATCAAATTGTTCGAAATTCAAGCCTCTAAACTTAAGGCAATAGGCACGCTACAAAAGTAGACCCATAGGGACAACAAACGACGCCATCTTTTTTCCCGCTCTTTTGACATTTCTCTTTAGTAAGGTTTGCCATTTCATCATGGTGAGATATACGATCCAACAACGCATCGAAATTATTAAAATTTTCTACCGAAATTCGGAGTCAGTGGCCTCAGCTTTAAGAGCGCTACGTCCAATTAATAGTAGTCATAATCGTCCTGTGATATCTACAACTGAGCGTCTAGTGGAAAAATTTAAATACACAAGCACAGTACAAAAAATGCCCGTGTCACTGAGACAAAGAAGTGCTCGTAGCGTTGAGAATATTGCTGCCGCTAGCGCATCAATTGAGGAAGACCCAAATCACACGTCTCTCACACGTCGTTCTCAAGTGTTGGCCATCTCTGTGTCGTCGTTGGGGCGAATTTTGCGAAATGCTCTTGGCCTGCATTCTTAAAAGAGCAAGTTAACGCAAGAACTGAAGCCGCTTGATCACCAAAATTGTCGTATGTTCGTGAATTGGACTGAGCAACAACTTGAAAATTATCCGAATTGTCATCGAAAAATCATTTTCAGCGGTAAGGCTCACTTCTGACTGAATGGCTTCATGAATAAGCAAAATATTCGTTCTTGGTCAGGCAGCAATCAACATGTATTCCATCAGTCATCATTGTATCCCAAAAAAATACGGTTTGGTGCGGTTCATTGGGCCGCACTTCTCCCATGATTATCAAGACCAGCACATTACTGTGAATGGGATTCCCTACCGCTGAATGATGACCAAATATTTTTAGTCCGAATTGCATGATATGGACTTGGACAATATGTGATTCCAACAAGACGGTGCCACAAGCCACACAGCGAATGTCACAATCGATTTATTGAAATCATGAAATGGTCCATTCAATTGTGCGCCACGGTCATGCGTTTTGACGCCATTAGACTATTTCCTATGGGGCTACGTCACGTGTATGGGCTATGCCAACATGCCATTGACGACTGAGGAACTTCGTACGAATATCGTACGTGAAATTCAAGTAGTATCGGCCGATGTATGCTTGAAAACCGTCGTAAAGTGAGTTCAGCGTCTGGACTTCTGCAAGCGTACCTGTGGTGACCATGCAAAAGAAATCGAGTTCCATACATACATATGTCAAATGTACTTTCACAGGAATAAAGAAATTCCTTGACATCACAAACCCCTTTTGTTTTTGTAGCGCTCTTGCCCACTTAATTGAAACTCAATTTACTCTTAATTTGATAATTTTGGCGTTTAATTTTAAATACGAAAGATCTGCACTCTAGTTCATATATTTAAAAATATGTCATTAACTCGCCTTAAACACCATTTACAGCTAAAGTATGGACTGGCCAGTTGAAAAAAAAAAAGATTTTAATCTGAGCCTTAATTGAAACTCGATTTAGTTCATTCCCTCAAAGTTTATAAGTTTATTAGAAGTTAAAAAAGTGTTTATTCTGGAAAACAAAAGACCGAAAAATGCTTACATTGACTATTAAAAAGTTCGAAAATATTTCAGAATAACTTCGTGATGTAAAAAAGTTTTCTAAAAAAGTTGGACTATATTCATGATCATGATTTCAGTTCAAGATCAAGATAGATAGATAGATGGAGTCTGGTATCTCAAACAAGATTATTTTTCAGTACAAATATGTTAGCATAGACACACAATAACCGAAAAAATAAAAAAAAAGTCTTGAAAAATGTATCGTTTGGATTTTTGAATCCAAAACTTTCCATATTATTACATATGTATATTTTTATTTTTTTTTTTTTTCAAATTATATTAGACTAAAATCCATTAACTTACGTAGACCCTCTACTCTCATGCCCAAATCAATTACGTTCTTGCACCCAAACTGCAACTAAGCTCCAAGTGGCAAGGCTTTAAATTTTTATAGCAACACTAAAGCATTGCACACCATGAATCCCCGCACACACACACACACTAAAAATCACACAAAATTAACAGGGCAACCATTTAGAAAAATTGTATATTGCCTCGGCGTGTGCTAAATATATGCGAGAGTGCAGGAAAAAATGTTTGCTTTTCGCTTCATTTGCTGTTACAATTTCGGAATGATTATTTTATGTAAATTTATTTGAAAATTACATATTAAAAATTATTGCCACCAACATTCCGTTTCCGCTGCTTGTGCCGTTGCTGTTGCTGTTGCTCCAGCTACAACTACCTCTGCAGCCACCGGTGCTTGGCTGTCGTTGTTGTCGCTTCGTTTTTGTTGTTTTATCGCAATTTCCATTTCGCCTCTATGCAGCAGCAAAACAACAAACACACACACAAACAA
This sequence comes from Bactrocera tryoni, assembly GCF_016617805.1. Classification (NCBI taxonomy): domain Eukaryota; kingdom Metazoa; phylum Arthropoda; class Insecta; order Diptera; family Tephritidae; genus Bactrocera; species Bactrocera tryoni. Next base: position 21,342,237 of record NC_052503.1, on the reverse strand, counting down.
AACGCATACATATAGGGGGGGCTCACATGCCAGTGTGTTGGTGTGAAGCAGGAGGTGACGCCTGCAAATTTAGCCCCAACTTTTGTGGTGCCGCTCTCTTGAGTCACACAAACACACATACATCCGTTTATGCGAAATGTGAGAGCTATTTGGAGCTTACACATTTCGTGAGACAGAAAACGATGAGACTCACACACACACATACACTCACATACATGTATATTCAGTTAACTTCGAGTGCCGACTACAGTTGCTGCTGCATAAAAACAGCCAGCTCTGCATGAAAGCTGCGCGCACACACATTTACATGCTCGTGCACTAACTGCGTGTATTGCCCTTTGCAACTGCCATCGGTGGAGATAAGCGCGCTGCTCTCTTCTGTGCATTTCCTTTTGCATTCTTCTTGCGTTTTTGCACTTCATCTTGCATAAGATGGTCGGGACTTCGGTTCTATTTGCTTTTGTTGTCAATCAGGGAAGAGCGCAAAGCGGCGACGTTTCGAGAGAGTGCAAGTTCATGTTGAAAGAAATTTGAGCGCGCAGCACAATGGGTTGCAAGCGAAGCTTATTGGATTCGCATTTTCGTTGATAAATAAATGTTCAAGCATTTTTACTTTTTATTTATAATAGTGACGTTATTATTTTTACATTTTTATTTTTCAATTCTCGTGCAACATTTCATTCTAAAAAATTATAAAAATTAGATATCGTTTAAAAAAAATGTTGTAAAGATCTATTCTGAGTGATTTGTGTTAAGATAAGAAATATGTTTCTCAATGGTTTATAACTTTGAGCATATTTTATACCCAGATTTAATTTTTATATTTTACTTTGATATTTTTGAAGAATTTCTCTGAAAATCCTCGAAGATATTAGCGCCGTCATATTTCTGGCTAAAATCTGATTAAATTTCAGGTTAAAATTTGAGTATATTCTGAAAGCAATTTTCATCTGAAATGTTACGAGTTTGGAACTAACAGTTATGGTTCGAATTTCGCTATTCTCTTATGAACCTAAATGCTATCGAAGATTTTTGCCTTTTAACAACTTTTTTGCAAGAAAAAATTATGTTAACTTTTGATAATATATACTTAAAAAAAGAGTTGTTTTAAAACAAAACGTTTGAAAAATCTATCGCTGAAGGCCTGAAGGTGAGCTACTAACTTCGATAACTTATAACAACATTTTCGTTTGAAATTTTGAGATTTCATTTCCTTTAAGTATAGCTCACAATTTATGAAAAAAAATCGTTTTTTCATCGATCTAACCCTATTTCCCGCTTGAAAAGGGAAGTTGAATTTTTTTCAGATTAATATCGTATTATATTTCATGCAGCTCATCGTTCCAACGACTGCTGTATTCGCCGTTGCCAATGCGCAAAGGACCATAAAACTTAAGTAGAACCTTTCGCTCGAAAAACTAGTAACGCCGACTCATCAGATGTGATTGTTTATACCTCCGCATCATATAGCATGACTAGAGGGAACGGTGAGGGATTAGTAGAGTTTGGTCTTTTCTAGTCGAGAGAGGAATTTACTTCTCTAGCCTGTTGGCTAGACGTTGGAATTCGAGGCAGACGTTGTTGTTGGTGTTAAAACTGCTTCCATGATCTATAACTCCGAAGCTATGTTTATCAACAGTGACGTGGGAGCCATGTCGCGAAGGTGAAGACTATTTCTTTGATCACAGGACTTATTTTGCTTTGCCCTTGTTCACTACCAGACCCATTTGCTGCGTTTCCCTATCCAGTCTGGGAAAAACAAAACTAACGGCGCGGTTGAGGCCAATGATATACATGTATACATGTAGCCTAAAAACTGAAGAAGACAAAGCCTTTTCATAATATTAAAATTGCACTCGAAACTTCGCAAAATTTTTTCCATTATTATTATGCAAGAATTATATAAACCGCACCACTGTGCCGCGTTTTAAAAAAGAGTAGACTAGGCGAAGGTGTAGCGAAGGAGGCGGTGGTTACCTCTGCCAAGGCGCAAAATATTTAAGTGGAAAAGTGAAAAAGAGCAAGCAGTTGAAACAATGGGCAAAATAGCGAAAACACTGTGGGGGTTAGGATAGCGAAATTAAACAAAAACACAGCGAATTCATAAATAACAAGCACACAAGCAAGCGCTGCGGCATTGCAAAAAGTGAGAGGCACAAGCACAAGGCAATGCCACAGCAAGAGCACACGCCTGCAGCCAGAATCAACTTATGCGACGGCCGCCGCCTTTGCAACCGCCGCTGCAGTCGCTGACAGTCAGCGATGTTTGCATTTGTTGTTGCTAATTTGTTGTTGCCGCTGCTGCAGTTATTATTCTTAGCGTTGTTGTGTGAGGGCGACGCCGAAATTGCAAGCGACAGCGAGCGGAAGAATAAGCAGCCGCGCGCCGCGCCAAGCAATGCCAAGAAAGTGCAAGGCAAATGCCGCAGCAAAGCAACACCGTCGCCCGCGAAGCCCCAACCAACACACAACACAACAACACATACATTCTCTTTTGCTGCACATTCGCCATCGATTGCTTGGCTGCCGCCCTTTTCGCGCGCTGTCGCCCCCAGCAAAACGCATTAGCTCTTGGTCACGGCAAATTGTGGGCGACCGCGAGAGAGAGTGAGTGTGTAGGGGGAGACGCGTGCGTGCGCCACCAGCGAATAAAAGGCGAAAGAACGTGCGAGGCGCATAGCAGAATAATTGAATTTTATTACATTGTTTGGCGAGAGTCGGTGGGGTGGGGTGGTGGCGTGGCGTGACGTGGCGCGGTGCGGAGCATCGTCACTGGCGTTGGGTTTTTGCGCGCGCGCGCGTTCACTCCCCCCGCGTCTTATGAGCATTGTTCCAAGAACGCAAATGTGGAGGCCAATTGCGTTGCGCGAGCAAGCGACGAAGTCTTCGCTTTCGTCGACGAAAAGCGGCTGTGTGGTGGGGTTGAAGGTGGTGGTGTGTGTGTGTGCTGGCGGTGGAGGCGTTGCTGATGTATGAGTGTGTGCCTTTGTGTGTTTTTGTGTGTATTTGTAGTTGCTGCCACGGCGAAGAGAATAATGACCCCAAGGTTTGCCAGCGCTTGCTTACTGCTGCTTGAAGTTTTTATTGTAGTTGCTCGTATCCACACATACACATGTGTATCTGCATTTTTTTAACTCATTTTTGTTTTGTTTTTGTCATTATTATTGGCAACGCCTGATGTGCTGGCTTTTGTTTTTGTTGCTATTATTATTATTATTATTGGTATTGTTTTTGCTTTGTTAGTATTCTACCAACAAATTGAAGACTGTGCTGCGACTTGACTATGAAAATAATATAATGGCAAATACTTAACTGTGCAGGTGACCCTGTGAGGAGATTTTCCTGAATCTATAAGAAATTAATTTTTATACTTTTTTAATCATAATACATTGGTAATGTTTGAGACCAGACTAAACCATATATACCAAATATTCTAAAATATTTTCAAAAATATAAATATAGAAATTATTGAACAATATATTTTTGAGAAATATTTTTTAACCTTCCAATAGATCTAAAATGCCTCAAAAGTAAATCTAAATTTTTTTTAGCTAAAAAATAATGACTGCTTACACTATATGTTCATACTCCAAAACATAGAAATTTTCAAATCAAAAATATATTCTCTTTCAATGTCACAAATTTATGAAAAATATTCCTGCATGGTCTTTACTACACGGCTATATGCTCGTATGTGTGTCGAAAAGCCGGCTAGATTCGAATCAAAATATTTTGTAGAAAAAAGAGGTCGATGGTGGGTGGTGTTCGCCAGTTGAATCGAACAAAAACAAAGAGGAATAAACGAAATGAAGAGAAATAAAAAGGGAGGGTAGATAAACAGTCTGTCGAATTGTCTTAGTAAATGCTTGCAGCAATGTAAAAACATACTGCGAAATATTTTAAATTTACCAATACCAATAATAAGAACAAAAATAGCAGAGTTGCAAAGAAAATATGAAGAAGAGAAAAGGAATTTGAGCAGAATAGAAAAAATAAACAATTAAAGGAGCGACAGAAGCAATGCTTATTTATGCTAAAAAGAACAAAGAAAAATTTTAAAGAAAATAAATTAAGTTAAAACTTAAATTGAAATTAGAATTCGAATTGAAATTCAAATTCAAATTATAACAAAAATTAAAATTAAAACTTAAAAAACTAAAAGTTGAGATTTTAAATAAAATTAAAATTGAAAATGAAATTAAAATTGAAATTAAATTAAATTAAAATAAATTAAAACTGAAATTCAAATTCAAATTATAACAAAAATTAAAATTAAAACTTAAAACTTAAAAAACTTAATGTTGAGATTTTAATTAAAATTAAAATTAAAAAATTAAAATTAAAATTAAAATTAAATTAAAATTAAAATTAAATTGAAATTGAAATTAAATTAAAATAAAAATAAAATTAAATTAAAATTAAATTAAAAAAATTAAAAAAATTAAAATTAAAATCAAAATTCAATTAAAACTAAAATTTTAGTACATCAGAAATAAATCAAAATTGAAAAGGAAATTAGAAGTAAAACCGCAAATAAAATTAAAACTAAAGCTAAAATTAACAATAAAAATTAAGTCAAATTTGAAATCAAAATTAAAGTTAAAGTTGCATTGTAAATTAAAATTAAGAAATAAAATTGAAATTATAGTTAACTTAAACCAAAAAATAAAATGCAAACTAAAATTAAGGCTAAAACTTAAATTTAATTAAAATGAAATTTTGAAGAAAATTTAAAATAAATCCCAATTAAAATGGAAATTAAAAGTAAAACTAAAAATAAAATTAACACTAAACTAAATCAAAAACTAAATTAAAAATAATACCAAACTTGAAATTATAATTAGAGTTAAAATTAAAACTTAAATTTAAATTAAAAAGTAAAATGAATTTAAAATTGAAATAATTATTACAAATTAAAAATAATCGAATAAATTAAATCAAAATTAAACTATTTTTTTAGATAAAAGTGATATATTAATTTCTTTAATTAAATTTAATTAGAATAAACTTGAAATTGAAATTAAATTAAAATTAAAATATTTATTACAAATTAAAAATAATCAAACAAATGAAATCAAAACAAAATACAATTAATTAAAAGTAATTAGAATAAAAAAGACAAATTAAAAGTAAAATCAAATGAAATAAATTTAACTAATATTAAAACCAAGAGTAAAATTAAATTAATAAAATTACTGAAAAAATTTAATCAAAATACAGTAAAATATTAATAGAAGAAGATAAAATAAATGAAATCATAATAAAATAAAAAATTAAAATAACTAAAATTTAATTTAATTAATTAATTCAAATGATTTAAGTTAAATTAAATTCCGATTGATTAAATTTATGTCGAATAAATAAAATTAAAGTCAATTAACATAAATTAAATAAAAAATAAAGTATTAATTACAATTAATTAAATTAAATAGAATAAAAAATTAAACGAAATAAAATAATAACTGAATGCAATAAAATAATTTAAAAAATAATAAAACAAACATGAAAAAATAATGTAATAAAAATTAAGTTCATTGAAACTTAAAATAAATTAAATTCATTAAAACTTAAAATAAATTAAATAAAAATTATTAATTAAAATTAATTAAAACAAAATAAAATAAAAATAAAATTAAAAGCAAAGACAAAAAGAAAGAAAGTTAAGAAATAATTAATGAAAATTAAATTTATTAAAACTGAAAATAAATTACATCAAATAAAGAATAATAATAATCAAAAATAAAAATCGTAACTGACACAAATATGACAGAAAAAACAATTTTCTTCTAATAAATAATAATAATAACAAATAAAAAATTAGTTGCATATGAAATTTCAACAAATAAAAATAATAACAAAAAATAATTCAAAATAAACACTAAAACCAATCGAGCGCTCCACAACCGAAGACATTATCAGCGCACAGAAGTAGAAGGTGGTGAAGAAGCGTGTGGGTCACAACAGCAGCAACAACAACAAGCAAGTCTACCAGCCAACCATACAAAGTTATGAGAATGCGCACAAGCAATGGTGGAATGAGGACAGAATAATAGCAATAAAAGTAAATAAGCAAAATAATAATAAAACAAAATTGAAAATTCGTAATGATGCAGCGACGTTGGCAGCGCTCACGACGACGACGACGGCGATGACGAGGAGGACTGCGTTGCCAACCAATATTGCCGCGACTGCACGCTTAATATGCGCGCCTTTTGTGGGTGGGGCCGGACAATGTTGGTAGCAGAAAATGAGCGCAAAAGAAAAACGAAAAAATAAATATCTGTAATTTAAAATGAAGCTCGCTGCGCCGTAAATAGCAACAACGTAAATTTCGTAATTTTCTGCCACCAGCCATTATATGTGCTTTTATTTTTACTTCTTATAATTAAATATTATTTGCGCTCATTTTCCTTTTTTTGCCTTTTTTGTTTTTGTTTATAAGAAAGTATTGATTTTTTACCATATATGCAAAGACCAGCGAGCAAAATGTGCAGTAAGTGGTGTAAATATGTAAGCATGAGCTTAGAAATTAAGCAGCTGGCGCGTTGTTTTGACAGAGAAAAGTATTTTTAGGGGGTTAAGAGTAGCTAAATTTAATGTATTTACTTTTTAACAAATTTGCTTCACTTTTGTTTTCATATTTTTCTCTAAATTTATGGATTTGAACTTAAAATTAATTACAAATATTTTGGCATGTATCAATAGTGCATAGCTAAGGAAAGTCTGCACTAAAATTTGATATCGATATCTCAAATATTTTTTGAGTTACAGCCTTCTAAGTTGTAGTCGCTCAGTTCATTTTACGGATTTGCTTGAATGGTTTCTCGAAGGTCCGTTAACTATCACATATTTCTGCATGTTCTATAAACAGTTCTCCATATAATGATTTACCAGCTTTTTATCTGAACGAAAATCGATTTTTTGCAAACCAAAAACGACCAAAATCTTGTGCAAAGCTCAGCTTAAAAGCAAAAATTTGCTTTTCGTCCATTTTTGTTTTGGTGCTTTTCCGCCTCTGGCTCATTATAAGGACAATATCATCTAGGAGAGCACTTTTTTTGATGTTTGCATCCACAGAGAAGGCCGGTAACACTTCAACCGTGGAGAACTGATTTTTAGCTCAGTTGGAGATCATGTGAAACTCGAAAAATATTTCATTTTTTTCTCGACAATTTTACGGTATATTTCTGATATGTAAATAAATAACTTTAATATTTTAAAAATAATTGAAAAAGCAGTTTTTTTGAATTTTCAAAAATCAATTTTTCTAAATTGTCAAACCTAGTGGTTAGTCCTTAACACCAGTTTTGGGGTAAATTATTAAACTTTAATTAATTCATATATTTTTATAGCTTTTTTTTATTTTTTTTTTTTATAATTATTGTGTTTAAAGGTTTTTTTCTTTTTGAACCTGCAAAGGCACCTCGAAATGAACATAAAAATTAATTTTATTTATTTATGTCCAATTGTATTGATAAAAAAATATGTATCTTATTTTCATTAAATTATTTTACTATAAAATCACTCCTTTCAAAAAAAATTTGAAAAAACTACATATTTCTTAAATCGCCATTTGCTAACAATACAAATTTATAAAATGATCTACAAATTCTACAACAAAATTATTTTTTATGAATTATTTATTAACAATCCTTCTTATTCTTCTATTTTCAGGTAAGTTTCTCACACAACTCAACTAAAAATCGCATGCAATAAACGCAAGTAAGTCAAGAATATAGAAATTAATAACTAAAAATTATCAGCATAAAACTAATAAACAACAACAATGTGCATATAAAAATAAATACGCAACATGCACGAATTCTTTAAGTTGCCGTGCCAAAATGTGCAACAAAATGCGTTGCAACGTTCAATATTTGTGGCAAGCAAGCCAGCGATGCGTTGTTGCGCTTTAAATGCTCGCCAACGAATTTTCGATTCTCTTTTGTTGCGCTTACTGTTTTTCCAACGATTTTTCCTTTCCACCATCTTCGTCTTGTGCGACTGCTCGCTGCATGCTGCCGACTGCAATGAGCATCCTTAAAATGTTGTCTTGTTGTTGTTGGCTTGGCGCTGCTGCTGCTGGCTGCAAGTAGACGTCTCCACTTTGTGTTCCTCTTATTAGAGTTCGCTGGCTTATTGTTGTCCTCTTATTAATTTTGTTGTTCCTGTTGTTGTTGTTGTTAATGAAATACCCTCACGCTGCGAGCGCGCCTTCAGCAGCCACCACACACACAAACAAGCGTGTATTTCGGATGCGACTTGCACTCCAAGTCATCCTGTTGTACACAGAATCTTCAACACAACGGCCACCACCAACACTAACACCAACAAAGCGCTGGCCGTACACCACATGCCATACACTCTCCGCGCACCAACACCAACACCACTACGACACCATACAGCCATTTCACCTGATAGGCGAACTGGAGCGTCCAACACTAACGCAAGTGGGGGTCCGCATAAAGTGGTTGTGTTGTTCTTGCTGCGGCTCTTGGTCTGCGCACTGCTTTGCTGTGCTGTTGTCTCTCATTCAGTCTTCACACATGCTACGCTCACGAAGCGCTCACATACACTTTGCAGCCCGTCAGCGCCAGCGCCACCTGGTCCGTTGTTTCTTAAATTTTAATGCTCTCAGTAGTAAGTTGACTAGCTGCGCTTGCTGTTTGCTGCCGTTTCTTCGACTTGTGCGAGCTCTCGAGAGCGCTCAGCGAGAATGTCAACAAACCATTCATACACACATACATACACATATACTCGTACACGTACACAGTCAGCAACAAACAGGTATTTTGTTGATGCATTTATGCCACGCCACACACTCACCACTATTGTCTAGCTGTGTGCGTGCATGTGTGTGTGTATGTGGCGTCGGTGTAGCGGCAGTCCAATGTTGTTAGCAACCATTGCCGCGCCGTAGTTGCTGTTTACCAAAATTCACTCACTCACAATGCTCGTCGTACTCACGCACACACCTTCAGGGGAAACAACAATTGTATTAGTTTGTTGCTACGGCAATGTTGTGTGCCGCATACAGTGGTGTGTTTGGCGTTAAAATTTTGGAAAAAAAAATTTTTAGAATTATTGCAGAATTTCCTTAAAAAAATTGGCAAAAAATTAAAAACTTTTTTTATTAAAATAAGCTAAATTATAAGTTACTTTTTTTTACTTTTTTGTTTTTGATTACAGTATCTAAAACTCAGCTGGGTATTGCAGAATTAGAGAAGTGAAAAAGTAGTATCCGCCTTTTCCGAAGTTAGCCTGCAAAATCGAAATATTTGACTCACTCTATTTAAATTGTGCTTTTTGAAAATATCGTTATTCAAATTATAAAATCTTTCGATAATATTTACAAAACAAAAGCTATAAAGAGTTAAATTCGTATGTTGAAAAATAAATTTAGCTTATATTTGAAAATACTGGTTCAATTTTTTCAAGAAATTGTTTAACCGTGAAGGTTATAAAACAAAAATAAAATGTTAAGCTCTTAAAAAAATATTAACCCAATTTATTTTGAAGAAATTGGCGAATGCTTGGAGAAAACATTAAGCTTTGGTGTTCAATTCTGAACTTCTGACGTTGAAAAAAGCAGCAATGACTTTTCATTTCGAAAATCATGCAATTTACACCTTATTATTTCACCAATCCGCTTATGAACACAGCTCGAAGTTCATATATGTATATGGCTCCCAATGATTTTTCCAATCGGCTCATAAACTATGGGACAATCGTATCATGAGTAAAAGTATTGAAAAGTTATGATAACTTATATTATATGCGTCCATAAAATTAATATTGGGAATATCTTAATGCAATGAATCAAACTAAAAGGAAAATTTTCGGTCGCCATTCCCAGCAGCACTTTGTTGCCACAATTTTAACTCCAAAGCAAAACGAAGATATTTTGGTGTAAATAGGTATTTACAAGCAAAAATGTTTCGCACAATTAAATAAAAGAAGTAAAGAATATCACACCAAATTACCATAATTTGAACATATTCCGAGAGTAAAGTTCAGCTGTAGTTTCCTAATTGGATACTTTTTGTGAAAAATAGTATTAAAATGTCTATTGAAAGGTTTGAGACTAATTTGCTTTTACTTTCTTCCAAGTTTTTTTTATGGTTGATAGAAACTAGTTAGAAGAAAGGATAGTAAAGGAAAATGACAGACCATCAAAGAGTGAAATCTTATTATATTTTTTCACCGCATTTTACCGATATAAATTATTGCTTGAAAAATTACATTTTCCACGGAATTTGTTGAAAAAGCCTAGACTTTAAAGGTGTCTAACTAATTTTCTTTCACCTTTTCCAAAATTTACTTATTTTGGTTTGATGATTCATGGAAACTAGGTATAATAACAATATGTACTATATATGACAACTAATTAGAGAAATATATGGATAATCAAAGAGTTTTTTTTTGCAGTATTAGCGTTCATTATATTATTTCACCTCATTTTACCAATGCTTTGATCAGTATTTCAATGAAATAGGAGATTTAATCAACGATTTTTTTAAAGCTAGTGTTTCTCATGCTACGAAACTTACGCATAGTATGAAATTTAATTTTTTAATATTGAGAGACTAAGTTCAAAAATTATTGTATCCATAAATTTCATGCTGATATCCTTGCATCCGAAGTTTGCACAATTTTGTAATTAAATTGCTGCTATTTTTTAATTTGATTTAAGTAAGATTATTTTAAGGAAGTATTCTTCAATATATACATACATACATGCTTTCTACTACGTCCTTGCAAGTCGATTGCCAAGTTTAAGTCTTAATTAGAGCAATATTGAACGGCACTCTGAAGAAATGCGATAGTGACTGCCTAGAGAAGACTTTTTAGTGGCCTGTAAGAAGAATAGATGAGGATTGCACCCTGACTTAAGGTCTATTGTGGTAACCTGTAACTGACACCTACCATAGCTGTGATGACACAATGCGTAAAGCATTTTTCCCAACATCCCCTTAAAAAAAAGAGATAATACTATTTTTGTTGAAAAAAAAAAAACTAAAAATTGTGCGAAATAAATTGTTTAATAATAATTTTTTATTAATTTATAAACTAAAATACATATTCAGCTAATTTCTAAATCCAAATACTTTACCACCACATCACACAAAAAGTGTGCCACTGTACGTTGATTACTATGCTGAGGAAGCGAGCGCAATTTTCGCGTCTCTTTGCCACCACACAATCGCCGCCACACTCACAGCCAACGCCACTATCATTGCCTCTATCGCTGCTGCCTCGCCGTACTCACACTCTCCGACGAGCGCAGCCATGAACAAGCGGCGCAACAACAAGCCAGAGCCAACTAACTGCACACATACACACGCAGCGCGATGGAATGGGTGGAGGGGCAGACTGGCTGATAACTATATGTATATGTATTTATATATAGATGTGTGTGTGTGTGTGTGCATAGCGAGCGCAGCGCAGCCCGGCACACACATAGCAAACGCCAAGATACAATACAGACACGTCGAGTACAAACAAACTTATAAATTGTAAATGTATGTATGTATGTTGGAGAGTATGTATGTATGTGTGAACGTACGTATATGTATGTATGCATGCATGTATATATGGCTGTGCATACGTTGAACAGCATACAACTTTAGCGTTCGTTCGTGTACACTTGGCTTCGCTTGGCGCTGACACAGCGGTGACGGCACGTTCAGATTCATTCTGCGATTCCTCGAGGACGTAACGAAAAACGTCGGTGTGCGCGTCATACTATACCGCCGAACAGAACAGACAAGGCATAACAGACAACTAATAACTAACCAAGTGTAGAACCAAAAAAAAGTCAGCAGTAAGCATTGATTGCAAGCAACAAATCAAGCTCGACGCAGCATGACCGTTTAAATAATAGCGCAAACAATAACAACAACTAACAAACAGAGATTTACTTTGCATTTTGGGCAGATTAAGAATACGAGGTAACAGCAGCAGAAGTAGAAGCAGTGTAATTGGATAAATAACATAAGAAAAAAAATCAGTTTTGAAGTAGCCAAAAAAGCTGCAAAGTGAAGTCGAAAAGTAATCAAACAAATTTTTAAAAATTTACAAAAGTGAAATACAAAATAAATTTTCGAAATTAAGCATTTCTGAAAGTTAAAAAGATTTTGAAAAATTTTAAAAAGATTATTCGAAAAGTTCAAACAAATTTCGAAAAATTCAGCAATCCGAAAAATTGCAAAATAATAATAAAACTTGCAAGCGCCTAGTCTTCAGCATTTACTGTTTGCCGGCTTCCAGACAATAACAGAATAACACAAGTGACGTACAAGCAAGCGCCTGGCGTAGTTGCAACAACAAATCAAATAAATTGTGTGTGTGTGCGAGCGATTTTTGAGTGATTTCACGGCAAAACTGCTTATTAGCAACAAAATATCAAATCTGCTTTCTAATATAGCTTACGAGCGGAAGTCGCACTCACGTGTGCCAGCAAGCTTAGGCAGCCTATATGTGTGTGCATGTGCGTGTGCATTTGCCAGTGTATATATTTAGGCGAATTCGCGTGCTAATGCAGTGAAACCGAGAGCAAAAACAACAAAATACAAAAAATAAACACGAAAAAATGCAAAAACTGTGAAATACGAAAGAAGCACGATTTCCGCTTAACAACCGAGAGTTATGCCACACGCAACGGCATAAACAAATGCTGCAAAGGAATAAGAGCAAAAAAGGTAAGCAAAATTGTGAATAAACAAACTCCCACGAAGCTGAAAAAATAATACAAAATTAGCAAAGAGCGAATACGAAAAGAAAAAATTAAAAAAAAACTAAAAATACTAAAGAAAAATATAAAAAAAAAATCATAAAACAAAAATAAAATAATAAATAAAAACTATAAATAAAAATATTGTAAATAAATATTTTAAAAATAATTTTTAAAAAATATATTATATTTTTTTGCTTGTTTTTTCTATTCCGTGCCGTTTATCAATCTGCTTGAGTACAAGCGTTTAAACTAACAGCACAGCATAAACACAGCATAACGCAGGCATAGTAAAGCATGCAATCTAGTGTTGTTATCAAACGCTGCCTACTAGCAAATTGAAGAAAAAGATTTAAAAAAGTTGCGAAAAATAATTGTAAAAAATGTGTCATAAAATTTTATGAGCATTAAATTGATTTGAATTAATCGCTATCACGCATAAACAAGCTGTTTTTTTACTGCAACAACAAAAAATGCAATAATTAAAATTGTGGAGATAGATGTGCAAAGAAATTGCAAAAACAACAACAACAAATTTTTTATAAAAAAATTAAGACAAAAGCAAAAAAAAATAAAAATTTATAAATATGAAAAATAAAAATAAAAAAAATTAATTAAAAATCACAAATTTAAATAATAATATATAATAAAAAGTTATAAAAATATTAAAATAAAATAACAAATAGTGATCAAAATATAAAAAAAAATATAAAATAAAAATAAAAAATTTTAAAATTCGTAAAAAAAGTAATTGCAACAACAACATTATATATTCATAAATCAAGCTTCAGCAACTGTAACGATGACTTTCGCAACGAAAAACGCGCAAAAATTCACTCTTATCAATACAACGCACAGTGGCAGTAAAATGGCAAACGTGAGAAGTGCAAAGAAATGAAACCTCAAACTAAGCGCTGAAGTGAATATTATACACAAAAAAAAAATAACACAAAGATAATAATAAACAAATAGTTGTAGACTAAACTAGAAATAGACTGCAATTTAATTGCGTAAAAGTGTTGTGAGTAAATTATATATAGAAATAAATATAAATAAAAATTAAATTAAAAAAAAATTTTTAAGAGAAATAAGTTAAAAATTTAGAAAGGAATTCAAGCAAAAAGCACAAAACAATAAAAAAAAATTAAATAAAATTTAAGAAAAAAATTAATTAAAGGAAATTCAGGCTAAAAGCACAAAATTTATATTGAACTTTTAAAGGCGAAGCATAATAAACAAATTGAAATAAAAAAATTAATTAAAAAATTAATTAAAGTACTTAATTTAATTAAAAAATTAATTTAAAAAAAATATGTTTAAAAAAAAGTTAACTACAAAACAAACTTAATTTTGATAAATATATAAAAAAAATTAACTGAAAACACTAAAAAATTGTTTTAAAAAAAATTAATTAAAAAACTATATTAATTAAAGCTAATTGATTTTAAATAAATTAACTGAGGACACAAAAAAAAGTAATTAAAATAATTAATTACAAAGCAAAATTAATTTTAAAAATTTATTACAAAAAGCATTAGCTGAAAACACTAAAAAATGAATTAAAAATAATTAATTTAAAAAATTTAAATTATAATTGAAGACACAAAAAAACTGATTTAAAAAAAATTAATTACAAAACAAAATTAATTCTTATAAATTATTACAAAAAATAATTAGCTGAAAATACTAAAAAATTAATTAAAAGAAAATATTTACCAGAAAGAGTTGTTTAAAAAACCTAAAAAAAAATAACTGAGAAGGAAATTAGAACAACAAACACTAACAGGAATACACAAAATTCCGCTAAAAATATTAGCAACTAAGCGCACAAGCCATATTATTTACACATAACAGTTAACTAACAATTTTATGGTAAACATAACAGAATAACTGCGTGCAAGAGCACTAAAAATAAATAAATTTATTATGCAATCTATTTTAAAAATAATTACAAATATTAACTAAAAATATATAAAAATTTAATTTTTAGCAGAAAAAGCTACAGAAAAAAATAAAACGTTTAATTAAAATAAAAAATAATTAATTTATATCCGCAGAAAGCAACAGACAACTTTTCCAACAAAACAATTAAAATAAAATAATTCATGAAAATCAGTGATAAAATAAAAACAAAATCACACGAAAAAAATTTCATAAACAAATATTAAAAAAAAAAAATAGATAAACACAATTATCAACAACAAAAATAGTTAAGCTGCACACGTGCAACTAAAAATTTCATTGACGAAACGCGTTAAATTCATAAACACATAAAACTAAATTTTTAACAAAACACGCGAACAACACAGCGCTACTAAACAATTGAAGGAAATAAATAAATTCGCTGATTGCGCACGAAATTAACTGGAAATCACGTGTGTGAGATTAAATTCTTTGCGGCAAAAATAAATACGAAAAAAAGCAAGCCAGTGAAAAAAATAATAATTTAAGCCATAAAACCATACTTAAATCTAGAAATTGTGCTAAAACTATAAATAGCTTGAATTTAGCTGACTAACTGCGGCCTAAAGTTGGTCAAGGATATCGCCAAAGCGCAGCGCAAGCGTGCACAAGAGCGACAATAAAAGGCAGCGATTTCAGTTTTTACTGCTAATAAAAAAGTAAGTCTGCTTTTCGCGCAAATTCAGTAGTAAATATGTAATTTTTTCAGTGCAAAATATTTATGATGAAAAAGCCCATTATATGTGGGTTGAACACGTTTTTTAATTGCAGTTTTTGTAATATTTAATAATAGTTTAACAAATTTTATGGTTGTAGTGAAAAGCGATTGAAATTTTGTGAGCCGTACGAGGGCCAAAATTTGTAATAAATATAAACAATTTTGACAAATATACATATATGATAATCCTACTAAAAAACTATTTTTCAATAATACATTTGAAGAAAAATATTGTTACAACTAGTATATATGTCCAAGTGACTCGTTTCCCACATAAAAAAAGTTAGAAAAATGTTTCCAACTTGGAACCGAATACTGCAATTTTTTCAATTCAAACGAAAACAGAAAATTAATTACCCCAAACAATTACTCTTACCCATTAAAAATAATGCATCGTTGACTTAACAATAGTTTAGAGCGGAGATCAAGCAGCTATCGCATTTCAAATTATACATATAGATATATATTATATCCTTTAACTCCGGTTGAAACGTAAGGCCAAAACTTTCCACTGAAGAACACTAACTTGAACTCTTAAGCTGCATTCTGGAAAATCTTATAAAACCGCACTTAACTTTATTCACTTCTGACCATTAAAATATATGTACACATATATAGACTACTATCAGCAACAAATAGTAAGATTTTGTTCAAAATTTTAACATCCATAATGTATTCTTCAAAAAAAGCAATCCCCATTGCCTCCAATAAACTTGTGCCCAACGTTTTTTTCAATACTCGAAACAGTTGTTAAAGTCAATTTCCGGTATAGCCTTCAATACGCGTAGCGATTCACATCTAATGTCTGTAATCGACTCAAAACGGTTGAAAAACTTGAGTTTGCAGAACAGCCCCAGAAGTCACACTGAGCTAAATCAGGCGAATATAGTATTTGCGGCACGATGTTGGTTGAAAATTTGGCGAAAAACTCACGAAGAATCAATGCAGCATACAACGGTGCATTATCGTAGTGCAAAAACGAAGAGTTGTCGGCTCAGAACTCCGATCTCTTTAACGAATAGCGAATAACACTCAAAAAGCATATCTTGTTGACAGTTTGACCGCTCCAAATTCGATAATCGAAGAAAACTGTCAAGATAACCTTTTTTTTTGACTAGCTTTGACGTGGTTTTTTGTCTTCAGCTCACCTTTACCACGTTATTCGGCCGATTGATCGTCTGTTTCTGTAAACATAGATCCCAGACTCATCGCCAGTAATAAAACGTTTTATGACATTTTAGTAGTCGAAATGCTTTGTTTCACGGACGTTAACGCAAACGCTAGTTTTCGAAAAAAAAATTTGGAAGCCCAATTGATCTTTTCAGTGATCGTTCCGTTATTTAACGATACCTGATTATTAATCGTAGATCTCTGACTGTTAGTCGTCAATTCTCAAGCACCTATTCCTTCCTCTTATTGACGTGTTGCTCTTCAGTTGATGTTCATGGCCATTCTGGACGTGGTTCGTCGTCAACGCGTTCTCGACCCTCTTTGAACAAATTGTACCAACCAAAAATACTTGCTCGCGACAAAAAACTATCACCGAAGATCTTTTCCAACATTCTGCACGTTTCGGCACCAGAAATTTGTTTTCGCACCCGAAATTTAATGAAACTTCTTCGTTGAATAATTTCACTCATCGTTAAGAGAGCTGAATGCACTTTATGTACTTATTATTTTGACGTGCCATTTGGTACAGATTTCACTGACAACCCTACCAACCTAGAAGCAAAATATATCAACGAATGTGTTTTCATGCGAAATTTAAATCGCAAAGTCTTACAATTTTTTGCCCACACTATTGGCAATAGTTTTTACTAAAATTCATTAACCTAGATTTTTAGCCTCCTACACTTAAACTAAATATGCAAATTCTACGACTTTATGGCTAAACTCTATAAACGCACCCAGAATCATAAAAATATATTGCGCAATAAAAATATATAACTGTAATAAAAATTAAAAAAATTAACAAAATAGAAAAATGTTAAAATTTTAAGCACAAAATATTCAAATAAACTTTTAAAGCCATATCATTAAAAATAAAAAAAAAATACTTTTATTATACAAATAAATTGCAGCAGCGCGTTATTTTTTTATAACTGTGTGTAGAAGTTGAAGTAGCCTTACGGTTAATTAAATATTTTGATGGAAATTTGTTTGCCATGCAATTATTTTATTAGCATTTTATAATTACGAACAAAAAAGGGAAAATTCCAATAAACTTAAGCTGTAATAATTTTAATGTATTACTTATTAATCCAATCAGCCTTAATAATTGACAAATTATAATTTTCCTTTAAATGTAATGTATATAACCCAGACTTATATATTCGGATATTGAATACTTGATAGAATCAAATATAATTTTTAATTTGAATTTCATATTATTTTCACTGAAAACTGTATTCATTCTGTAATTATGCCATTTATACAACATCAAAACAACTTAATTATAATAGTTGAGGCAATCAACTTACAAATTGAGTCAATAAATCTGTTTACAAACAAACAATTAAGCCATTACATATCCTAGACGATTAGGAAAAATATACAAATCTTTAATTACTAATTATCAATTAGTTATTTGAGATAGTTTTTGTTGCAATTAAGGCTTGGAATATTCAAAGTAAAAGGGACATAATTGTTAAAAAAACTTCTCTCTACATTTAGAAATGCTATTTATGTTAATCAGATTCAATTATATATCTAAAATCTCATTTGTATTCAAATTCAAAACTATAATTTTTCAAAATCTCAAATTAGAAACTATAATTTTCTGAATACTATTACTGAAACATTATTCTATGGCAAATACTGTTATTATGCAGTTGAGAAATTGTTGAGAAACAGACATTGATTGAGGGACTAGTCAAAATTTTTATTTTTGACAATTGGCACTTGGTTTAAATATTATTACCAAAAATCGCATTCCTTCCTTCATTTCTCTTTATTGGCGTAGACACCGCTTACTCGATTATAGCCTTCGATCACTAGCTGACAAATATGTTTCAAAAAAGGCCATTGGAAGTTTGCGATTTATGGTTTGTACCTTAAGTTGACTCTGAAATTAGTTGAGAAATATCTATTCTGGTGTGGTTTTAGCGAAGACACCCACCATTCCGACCACTTTTTTTGTTAACCAAAATATAAGTACTTATATTCTACGTATTTATTTACTGACAAAAATTTTTACAAATTCGTACTAATAATTTCATTATGAACAATACTCGTATTTGGTTTGGAACTGTGATAGAAAAGAATAGCAAAATTATTTTTGTTAAGCAAATTTTAACAACGACTCGAAAGGTAAATTTTTAAGATATTTAATTGTTCACTGGCGAGTTGTGGCGGTCGTAAGAAAAGAAAATTTAATATTAATACTATTAAGCTCGATTTAATAATCCACAACATATGATCAAATTTGAATCAGACTGATATTACTTTGCACACGATTTCATTATTTATATTTATTACATACTATCTGCATGCATTTACTATATATGTGCTATACTTCTACTATATTTTAATGCGCAGAATAAAATTGAAAAATTCGAAATATGAAACTGTCTTCATTTTCGAACAGTTATGAGTGTGGAACTAGAGTTAAATCTATTAAGGATACAACTGTTTACATAAAAAACCAGTAGAAATCATTGCGTAACAAATATAATTTTACACACCATTTGAGCTAAATATTATTAAGATTTCGCTTCAAACCTCAAAAAAAATCTCTAAGATATGCAAAATTACGCCAATTTCAAAAATTAAATTTATGTAATATTAGCTTTTCATTAACAAAAAATCAAAACCTCCACACTTCCACTGCAACCATATGTCTGCAATTGAATATGACTGCCTATTACATTTCGCTCGATAAGCAATCTTTTCATACACTTTATGATATCTCTTCCGCAACTTGTACGTGTGAATATTAAAATTAACCCAAACCTTGCTATTTACTGCGCAGAAGTTCACAGAAAATTGCTTTAATTTATGGCAAATGAATTGCGAACACAATCGTTCTGACAAGCGTCTAATTTCCAATGCTCATCAAATTACATAAAGACATACACGCAGACATACTCTGTGCGGACGCAGCGCTAATGATATTTCCGCATTTCCCATTTATTGCGCGGAACTCACTTCATACCAGCGCAAATTGCGAATTTTTGACAGCAAGTATTTTGAAAAATTCTGCATTTATTGGCGAGATTGCGAGCACAGCTAATTAAATGTAATTATTTTAATATGCATGAGTGGACTTGATTAGTTGACCTTATACGCAGCGATTGAAGATAGGGTTCTTAAGAAAAATATGAAAAAACGGGTTTGTAATCAAGCTCAAAAGCATGCAGAAACATATTTCAATACAATTAAAATATCAGTTGCGATCCTTCTTTCTTTTTTATCTTCAGCGTGCTGCCATATGTTATAATTATTTACTCTTTATAACAAAATGCCACGCCTATTAAGCGGCAAGTCATATTTCGGAAAAAATTGTGTTTGTTATGAAACCTGATTTTCTAAGTCGCCTTTACTCATTTTTATTATTTTATTTTTTTTTTTTTATTTTTTTACAATTTTGGGATGTTTTTATATAATTTTTTTTTTACTTTGAATTTTTCATTTTTTTTTGATTTTTTTTTCTATTTGTTCACATGTTGTTTTTGTTTTTGTGCATGACACCGCTATTATTTCCAAGCGGCGCAGGCAGGTATCTCGCACGAAACATCCTTTAAATGTCGGTTTATATACCCGCTCCACCATGCAACATGCCGCAATCAAAGAATGTCGTAGGGATAACTTGAATTTATCTCAAGAATTCGAATCAAATACATTTAAATGCCAACACACACACATGTACATATGTATGTATATATTTTTGTATGCCGTGGCGAAGAAAGAGCATGGCAGAGCAAAAGAAGACAATTAATTCCATCTTATTGTATTCGTATTCGCTTGTTTCCGTCTTCCTTTGCTTTAATGCCTCTACACTTTTGGCTCACATTGTTGTAGCGCTTCGATCTGTTGTGTGTTCGTCTTTGTGTATTGTTGTTGTTGTTATCTGTCCGTCGTTTTCACTTTATGACATTCAGGCTCTCAATTGTATGTATGTATTTAAATATATATGTATATATATCGGCTTGCTCGCATGATATTTCTTCCTGCAACTTATTTAATCTTTGCCTTTTTGCCTCATTCTCTTGCATTATGGCATTTGCCTTTTGTCTTCAATTTGCGACACACTCATATCTGATCTCTGATTCACCTAAATATAATTAAAATATATACTACACATATACATATGTACTATGTGTATTTACTGACTAATTTTTTGCCGTTTCTTCAGATTTTTTTCGAAGCATGCTGAATAAACTTAATTAATATATATTTTTTTGGTTAATTTTCAAAATCTTGTTTTTTTTTACATAATAATCCAGTTATTCAGGTGTTTCATCTGACTTTCCATTATCTGCAGTAATTTCATTAAACTACTGTAAGATAATTGAAAGAATATGCCTAAAAGCCGTTGGAGATTTGAGCGCTATTTTACTTCATATTTTGTCCTTTAACTTCACTCTGGAATAAATGTTAGTTAAGAAATATCTATACTGGTCTGATTTTAGCAAAGACACCAACTATTCCGATCATATTTTTGTAATCTACAAGCCCTTGAGTAGTAATATGTCCAAGACTCACTTTCTCGAATAAAAATTATACCAAAACATAACAATTTTTAGCGGAAATCTCTTCACACTCTTCTTGATTATTTTATGAAGAGCGAACTCTCTACTAATTTTTAAAGCTACAAGCAATAGCTCCCCTTAGCATCATTAGTTATTAACACGCCACATTTTTGTACGACCCTCTGAGTCTAATTCAAATATTAAAGAAATATCTTAAATTGACTTCCAAATATTTTTCATAATGTGTACACTTTAAAAAACAATTTTAGACCTTATGATCTTGATTCTGAAGCAAAAATTTGCGAAATTTACCATAATATGTAGCTTTTCTTAGCCTCTTAAACCAACCTTGTCATTAACATTCCACAATTTTATTCGAAACTTTGGGTCAAACGCTAATATTATAAAAATACTTTAGATTTTCTTTTCATTTTTTTAAAGCAATCTAGTCCTCGAGAGTTAATTTCCAGCCCGCGGGCATAAATTTAATTATTAAAAAATTGTCGAATATAATCCGTTAATCTTTCGGAGGCAGGTCTCAACATTTGATGGAGAACATCAGAAAATATACTATAACACAAAAAGTAAGAATACATCGTCTAGCTGCTTGCACAATGTTTAGTTACTTTTTCATGTTCTCCATGTTGGGAGCTGCCTCTAAAATCAATGTTTAATGCAAAAAATATATTTTTTCTACGCCCTCTAGTTAGGTTAGGTTAGGTCGTAGCGTCGATCATTTCCCTAAGGTATCGTTGAATCTCACATAGACAGCTGGCACTCTAAAGTAGTTTTCGAAGTGTCTTCATTCTCATAAATAGATATGGCAGAGTTTATACAGTTATGCAAGGCCAACGTTGATATCTTGAAAGATCTATCAGTAAAACTAGCAGTAAACAACCACGGACGTCATATTTTTTGCAACAGGCACCTAACCTTTAATACTGCCATCATCTTGACCTAAACCACACTTTAAAGATTTTTGAAAAAAAAGCCCTGTTCTAACTCACTTATCCAATTTCTACACCATCGCCATCAAAAATAGAAGAGAAGCAATGGTTTAGGTCAGAATTATAGATTGTAAAAAGCTGTTATCTTTTAACCGTAAGATTGAAGAAACACATAAAAATATAATATATACCCAGTTCTTCAGTAAGCATGTGTAGAAGTACACGCAAGTGAGGAAAGTTCTCTGGGCGCCATTCACTTGGAAGTGGCCAGAAAAGATTATTTTACATACGACTCAAGCCGCTCACGACATCCGGTCTTAGACCTAATATCCTCTGCGTAGCCAAAAAACATCCGCTTGAAGTTAAAAAATCCCTCCCCAGGATTGTGCGCTGGGTTTGGGATCCGCCACGTAAAAAACACCCTCAATTAAAAGGACTAAACAACCTTCGCTGTTTTAAACTCGGTTATAACCGCGTATGTGGAGTCTACGCCAATAGAGAAGAAAAAGATTATTTCAGTTTTTGCCTATACTAAGAAAAATCATATTTGAGCTCTTAACTTCACTTATGGCATTATTGACAACGGGATAGATATGTGATAGATCTATGTTAGTTATAGTTAACAAATGTTAGCTCTCATCACTTGAGGGTTTTATAGTTCCCATCATCTTATCTTGATATTGATATGACAATGCTTATCTAACCTTTACAGATTCAAATCTGATTTTAAGATGAGATCTTTACCTGTAGTAGGGGAGTTTTTGCCATTTCAAAAGAATTGAAAAAGATGTTATTCTCAAACTGAAACACTGTTGAGAAATAATGTCCAAGAATTGAGCAATGTGTTAGCTCGCTGTTTGAGAGCTAATTTCAATTGAGTAAGAACACTATCAGTGCCGCTTAGAGAGAACCGAAACCCGTGTATGATTGTAGTAAATTGTTGGAGAAAACATTTGCAAAAAATTGTTGCAGAGCACCGAGTGCACCTAAAAAAAGTTCGTGCACGGGAGAACTTGCCAACGATGTACCCCCTCTCTCTTTCACAGAATATTATTATTAATGTTATTAAGAATAATAAGAACTAATGAAAGCTTAATATTTTCTCTACCGTCGTCACTCTTTATCCAAATTGGTAAATACCTTTATAAAATAAAAAAATTTTATTAATAGTCATGGCCGATTTGAAAGCTGAATAGTCCAAATTATATTTAAAAAATCAGTGTTATACCATTTTCGAAAACAAATCAGCCAAGTGTCAACACTTTACTTGCGTTCCGCCTGTTAGTCTGCATGCGATGCATTCAAAGAGAGTCGCTGCCAGTAAAGTCAATAAATATTTTCTGCTTATTGATAAATAAACACAGCTCCAAGCCAAGGGATTTCTTCTGCGAAAGGCACTTAAATACTTAAAGTTGTACTAAAAATATGTATATTCATAAGTATGTATATATTAATATACATATACGTTAGTATGTCAATAAATTTGTATGTAATCTTGCGTGTGCGCGCAAGAATTTCCATTTTCCACTTACCTTTTTCGTAGATAAGTAAATTTGTCGCGGTGTGCGTGCGTGTACATAAATTTATCTTTGCAATTAAATTTGTTTACTTTCTCGTGGTTTACTCACCTCACCTTGGCCAGGCGCATCCTGCGACTTTAATGCTGCTCCTTCATGGCTTGGCAGGGGTTATTTATGTTACGTATGTACACGGTCTACAAATTCATATTTATCAATGTTTGCACGCGGTTAAACGTATGTGTGTGTACATATTTATTTAAGCAAGTATACATATTTATTTAGATATACTTATATGCCATACACAACAGTTTTTATTTAGCATACTCAGAACAGGGTTTGTTTGACACGAAGTTTGTAACACCGCAAAGGAAACGTCCGAGATCGTTTAAAGCATCTAAATACTTTCGAATTACTTCCTCAATTTTTGAGTTATCGATTTGAAATTTTGCTCACGTCTTTTTATTCACATAAAGCTGTCAATTTGTTGGAATCGCCGATATCGGTCGATTATAGCATATAGCTGCCATACAAACTTACCGATCCAAATCACGTTCTTGTATGGAAAACTTTTTTATTTGATAAGATATATTCACGAAATTTTACATGGATTATTAACCAAGTCAGCGCTATAATTTTCAAATAAATTATTGAAATCGGATCACTATAGCGTATAGCTGCCATACAAACTGAACGAACAAAATAAAGTCCTTGCTTGGAAAAATTTTTAAGTTCACGAGATATCTTCACGAAATTTGACATGAATTGTTATCTAAATCAATGCTTCAATATCTGAAAAAATCACTCAGATCGGATCACTATAGCGTATAGCTGCCATGCAAACTAGCCGTTAGAAATCTAGTTAAAATCCTTTTCATAACCGTTTATGCTATAAGAAATACACCTGTGTAGGGTATTATAGCTTCGGTGCAACTAAAGTAAACATTTTTTCTTATTTTAATATATGTTTTGTGTTCCGACATCCCTGCACCGCTTCATTTACCTGTAACGCCCGTCGAATGCCGCACATCCATTTCTCAACTTTATCTGCATCCTTACGAAAAAATAAAAATAAGTCAATAAAATTAAAAATATTTAAAGAATACAGCGTTGAAAAGCAAATGCAAAACACGAAGTAGTTGAAGAAGCGAAGAAAAAGCTGTAGAAGAATTAATTCTTCAGCAGAAGAAGGCATAGAGGGCATGCCAAAAGCTGCAAACTATACAAAGATATTTATGTATGTACATATGTATATCTGTAGCAACGCGAAAAGGTGTTAGTAAGAATGCAGGATAATGGTGGCACTTACAAATATGTACGAGTGTGTGTGTGTACTCGCTTGCCACCACAGACTCAAGTCGACTATTTCCATAGAACAACGCATAGTTTTTCGAAGCTGCTCCTTTATTTCCAACTTCGTCGGTATGTAAACGCCTTATACACATATCTACGTACACACACACATACAGATGTGTACATACACATATACACATACATATTTACATACAGACACATAGTATACATAGCACTTTATTACAGCGCTCCGCTCGGCTGCTGTGAGTGTGAGTGCAATAACAAAGATTAATGGCCGCAAACACCCTTACACACATACAATACATACACGTGCACACTGTGCACTTACACACCCATATAGACAAAAAGCAATAAAACGAAATAAATTACCATATAAAGTGAACAGCAGAGCATAGCACACGAAATTAATTTCCATGTTTCAAAAAAAGTATGAAATTAAAAAACAACAACAAAGCCGGTAATGTGATGAAGGAATTAAAAAAAACAATGAGTATAAGAAATGAGATTTAAAAATCTGTTGTTGGTTTTTGTTTCTGTATGTTGTTATTGCTGCATAGCCGCACTTGCTTGCGTTATCGCACTTGGATCGGCATGTAATTCGAAAAGGGTGTTGCGCTGTATCGAATTGAGTCGAGCCGAGCTTAAATGTTGCTTCGTGCGGATGTTAATAAGATCTTAATTGTAATTCAGCATTAAGATAAAATTAAATGCATATTAAATTTTATTAAAAGTTGTGCTAAATATATTTGCAGCGGGAAGAGGAGGCAGTAAATTTTAAAAGTTGAAATTTATTGTCAAAATTTTGAAAGAAACTGTCAAAATTTTAATCAAGCTTTGTAAGAGGCTGTCAAAATAATGATTACTTTCTTAAAACAACTCAAACAAGTCTGAAAATTCCGACATAAAATCTAAAAACAATACCATTATGAGTACTAATCGAAAAGTCAGCAAAATATATTTCAAAAAAGAAACTGTAACTATGACACAATCTGGTCTCAAAATCTCAGCTAAAACATTATATTATCAAAATATAACGGTAAATAGTTTCAATTTCGCAAAAAACAAAACTTTTTCTTTCCTTAATCACAATTTCTTTAGAACTCACTCAGACTTTTATATGTATATTATTTTCTATAGACCTATCAGTTTTTACATCAATTTAAAAAACCCAAACGGTGACTAAAACTTTCAAACTCTAAAAGAGCACAGTAAATTTTCCAAATATAACGGAAAATTCAAAAGTTCAAAAAGTTTCAATTTTCCAAAATATTTAAAAAATTTTTTTTTTTCAAATTCTTAACAACTTTCCATTAGACTTTTGGTCCAAATTAAACCAAATTATACATTTTTTGTACGATTTCTGTCGAAATTTATTTTAAAACTTGTCTTTTCCTATCTTGAAAATTTCCAAAACGCACTGAAAATGGCTTCAATTTTATCAAAATATTTTTTCTTTCAATTTCTTAAAGAATTTCTGTGGTTTCCAATAGTTTTTTGGTACAAATATACAAAATTATACATTTTTAGTAGGATTCCTTTCGAAATTTGTACTAAAACAAGTCTTTCCCGAGCTTGAAAATTTCCAAAACGTACTGAAAATGGTTTCAATTTCGCAAAATATTTGGCAAAAAAATTCATAATTTCTTTGTTTCGATTTTTTATGAATTTCTAGCTTTACGAATAGTCTTTTAGTCAAAATACACAAAATAATTTTTAATAACAATAATTTTGTACAACTAACTATGCGTAAATTAAGTAGTTACTAATCTATCGGCAGTAAGACTTCTATAGAAACCAATAGTGTTCTCACAAATGCTGTTTGAACCATAACTGTGTAAAAAAAAACCGATGAAGTGTAATTCAAAAATATTTTCGAAAATAGTTTCATACTTGAATTATTTAGTTTTCTAAACATTCTTGCCATTTTACCAAAGAATCTGGTACATAGTCGACGCTACTTATGTACAAAGTAATACCATAAGAAAATTAGCTCTGAATATGGCTCTTAAGTATCTTACAAACTTTCGTTTTGAGTAGAAATATTACAATTCGAGTATAGTAACTCCCAAAGTATAGAAAAAAGGATAAAATATGAAACCTTTTCTCGATAATATACTAAAATTAAGATCCTAAAAAATATTCAAAATTCTAATTTTTGAACCAGCTCTATTCCTTTATGAGAACCTTAATAACTTATGCTCAAATAATTAGCAGTACGATAAAATTCGGTTTCGCTTTTTACTAAAATTTTATACAACTAAGTTCCATAAGCTTTCTCCATTAAAAAACGTATTAATATATTTTCAAAAACAGTTATATTTGACCACTAAATCTAGTTGACAACTAAATTGAAAATTTTAGTTATGACAATTCTTTCTATCCAACAATTTTTTGTTTCAAATTTTTTTAATCAATTTTATTTTTGGCAAAATATTTATCAATACCTTTACGACTTATGTACATAAGAACCCAAAACTGTAGGTTTGACATTCTATTTATAGTAAGTTTAAATCTTTGATGAAAAAAATTCAAAAAATGCGTACTATCATTGAAAAACGACTCATAAAACTTATTAGCTGTTCCGAGGTATCTTCTAAAATCCGCCACTTGTCGTAGAACAATTTGCATATACGAAAAAGGTGAATATGCTGACTCGGAAAAATACTCACTGTCTCTCTCTCTCTCTCTCTTCAAATTTTGTGCGATTGCAAGGTGAGTACTCTGACTTGCAAAAACTCTCTGTCTCTTTCTCTCTTCAAAGCATTTGCAAATGCAAGCGCTCTGAGCTTTCAGCTTAGGGTTCTAAATGTTGAATAAAAACACCGAATAATACAATTATCTGTGCTTTCGGGCAGAAGAACCCAGAAATTTAATGGTTAATTTACCCATAATTTTAATTAAATTTATTAATTTATATAAACCACTTTTTGAAACCCCAAAATATTACCTTTAAGTATACATATATTCCTGATCAAAAAAATCAGCCGCTCATCGAGCGCGAGTATCTAACTCAAACTTAACGAATCGTGCTTTCTCTACATAACCACCAAAAGGGCACACTAATTGCCACGAAAGCTGAATTAAACAGTCTTTAAAAATGTTCATTTTGGAATATAATTCGCAAAATGTTATTTTGCTTTCCATAAACTTAAAAAATTCAAACAAGCGTCTATAAAAAGCAGCGAAAACCAGCACTTAACCTCCATTATAAATTTACAATCAACAAAATATCAAACATTCATCTCTTTCAGCCGCATATTTCATGCAACGCCTTGCCAGCCTTTTATACTTTTACGCTGATAGTAGTTTTACCTGTGCATTTTGTTACATACTATGGGTGTGTATATGCGCCTGCATGTGTATGTGTGTTTTGTAGAAGTTTGTGCAATATTTCAAGCATCCAAACTTTCCCAGCCCATCCATCTATTTCTAAGTGATTTATGCAATGCAATTCATAAAACTTATTATTTCTCAGCTGCTTGAACTTCGCTCGCTTGCCACGACACACATATACTTACATATGGGTGTACTTGCTTGAAGACACATACATACAGAGCTGCGTGCTTGAGGTAGGTTTATACGTATTTATTTATATATGGATATGTGCTTTTGTAATTCTGCTAAGCCAGCCAAAAAATGCTTTAGCGCTCGCCTCAGCACATTCTCTAGGCGTAACGAATAAACGCACACACAGCTATGCACGTACTAACTGCATTTGTATGTAAGTATGTTAGTGAAGATTTATATTTGCGGCACTCAAATATTTGTAAGTCGTTAAGTTATCTTCGCAGTACGCAAAGCAATTGTGTTTTTTTGTTGTAAAATTCTTTTTGTTGCCGCTCTCAGGTCAGTTTTTCATTTGCATTCGCTCCATGGCCGCCTGACCAATTCTGCTTACAAGTTTTGCTTGCTTGCCACCCACACAGCACCCATACACAGCCAGTTGCTTGTAAGACACTACATAGTTACATATATGCATAGACAGTTATATATACATATGTACTTATATACAAATGTATATAAATGTATATGAGTCTGCTAAATTCCAACACACCCCGACCTTCATTTTCTTTGCGCTGAGTTTCGCATTTGTTCTTCCACAACTACCTCATACAGGCGCACATACATATGTATATGTACATAGTATGTATATATTTATACTTTAAAAATATATATTCACTTACATATGTACATACCTGTAAACCCACTCAGGAGTCGTCGCTGCCTTCCAGTATCAAGTAGTTGAGTATTTCAATCTTTTAGTTCTATTAGTTTTTGTTCATTGCAATTTTTTTTGCAACAACTTTTGCAAAACTGTCATAAATTTTATATGTTACATAGAATAAAGTTTATTTTTTCGTGCATTTCACATTTTGCAATTTAGCATTTTTCTCAAAATCTCGAAAAAAACTTAAATAAAATAAAGCAATAAAATTTTTAAGTCAGAAACTTTTGGTCATATTTTTTTTTTTAATTTTTTTTATTTTTGTATATATATTTTCTCATTTTACGCTTAAATTAAACTTTTTCGAATAGTTCGAAGCGGAAAAGCTGCTGCGCACACATTAATTCAAGTACATGGGTATATACTACTGTGGGCAAAAAATAGTAAGACAACAGTCAGAGGTGTGATCTGTTCTCTTGACAACTTACTAAAGCCATAAGTCTTAATACCAAATGAGCTTGTGAACTAGTCCCTCAAGTTTTGAGATATCTTTTCTCCCAAACAGCTGCTTCGGAACTGCCGAAATTAAATCACTGTAGCACCCAGCTCCCATTGAAGTCGGCCAATCCCATTCAAGTGCTTGTATGGGAAACTTTTTCATTTGAAAAGTTATCTTTATAAAATTTCACACAGCTTATTATACTAGACCATGGTGAAATCTCCCAATAAATTGTTCAGATCGGACTACTATAACATACAGCTATATACAAACCGAGCTATCAAAATCAAGTCCTTGTATGAGAAACTTTTTTGTTTGATATCATGGATATCATGGATCGAAATTTGGTATGTCATGTTTCCCAAAAAAACAATATAATATCCGAATATATTGTTCAGATCGGAGCACTATAACCTATAGCTGTCATACATACTGTTCGAACATGACAAAAATAAAGGTATTTTTATACCTTTTTATGCTATAAAAAATGCATCTAATAAGAGTGGAATAGTTTCCGTGCTGCCGAAATTAACGTTTTTTTCTAGTTTCAAAATTTTTGGTCACATTCATATAATAAATTTTTAACTTGATTGCAATTTGGCTTCATAAAATACTTGCCTTATTAACTTCACTTGCCCGAAATAATGAGGAAAGCAAATGATTTAATTATACGTATAAATCAGCATATAAGATTATATTTTCAAAATTATATAAGCGGTTTCGTAAGGAACTCCAATCAACCAAAATTTGATTAATTTTTCACTATTTTTGTATATACATATGTATGTTTAATAAATATTTAAAAATACTACGTGCACATGTATGAAGGTAATTATATACATATGTACGTATATACATATGTATGTATGTTTAGTATGCAATTTTCGGCGCAACTCAATAAGCTAGTATTTTGTTGTTTTGTGTTTCTAGTGAAAAACTAAAGGAAGCAAAGTAACTAAAAAATTTCTCATCAAATTCATAAAAAGTTGTTGTGCTGTATTTATTTTAATTTTTTTGTTGTTGTAATTTTCGTCATTTTGTTGTTGTTTTCATTATTCTTTTTGCTGTGCTTTATTTGTATTATTTTTTGTTTCTGTTGCTTTTAAAATTTTTGTTGTTGTTGTTTTCATTATTTTTGATGTTGTTGTTGTTGCTTTTTATTTTCTTGATTTTCTTATTTCTTTGTAATTTTCACAATTTTCTGTTGTTATTTTTATTCATTATAATTTTTGCTTTTGTTATTGTTTTTATTATTTTTTCTTTTTGTTTATATTGTTGCTTTTATTTTTTTTCTTTACTTTTGTATATCTTTGTAATTTTTACAATTTTTCTATTTTTATTTATTATTGTATAATTTTTGCTTTTGTTGTTGTTTATATATTTTTTTGTTTATGTTGTTGTTTTTTTTCATTTTATATTTTGATTTTCTTATTTCTTTGTAATTTTCACAATATTTCTAATTTTATTTTTATTCATTATAAGTTTTTTTTTGCTTTCGTTGTTGTTTACATTATTATTATTTTTTGTTCTTGTTGTTGTTTTTCCATTTATTACGGCTTTCTTGCGCACAAACTCGAAGCAAATAAACAAGACAGGGGCATTGTAAAGTCGAGAAAGAGCCAAGCAAAGTCGGACTGACTGCAGCTGCAGACAAAATCGCAGCAACAACAGATAGTTATGCAGCAACAACAACAATGCGGCATTATGTACATAAATTAAAGTTAACTTCGTGCCTATCATTATTATTATTTCGCTTTTTCGGTTTTGTTTTGTGCGCTTTTTTCGCTGCCGTTGCAAATGCAACTGTTTGCCACTTAGTTGCCATTGTTGTTGTTCTTGTTGCGGGTTGATTTTGCAAATTTTCCTGGTTGCTGCACAACATGCAAGCGGTAACAGTTTGTCGCATGACAACGCGCTGCACTCACTCCTTTTGTTGTTGTTTTTTGTTATTTTAATTCAATTTAGTGTTTTTGTTGTTGTTCGCATTTATTTATTGTTATTGTTATCTTTTGTTTTGTTATTTTTGCTATTTTTTGGCCGAAAACGCTATTCACCTGTGCACTTTGACGCTGCAAGTAGGAAGAAAATTCGCAAAATGCGCATAAAACAACAATAGTAACTACAACAACAGCAATAACAAGAAAGCATTGTTGTCTAAATAACAGCGAATAATTTGTGTTGGCATGCCTTTTAGCAATTAGCCTCAAAAAGTATCGTACGCCAACAACTATAATCGGGCGCAAACACACAAATACACACACACACACACACACAAAATAATGTATGTGAGTGTGTTTGTTAATCGCAAATGCAACAATTTTAATTGAAGTTTTTTGGGCACAACCGTGACGTTGCAATGCAAGGAAATATTTAAAAAGTTAGAAAAAAAGTCCCACAAATTTATTTTTCGTTAATTTTCTTACGAAATTATAGGCTTATGTGTGTGTGTGTGTGCATATGCTATACATATGTATACAAGAAGATATATTCAAAAATATATTTTAAGTAATTTTTTTTGTTAATTTTTCTTTTCTTACTAAAACTTATCTGCATACATGCAGCAGAATGCACACACCGCCTTAACGCTTAATATTGTTGTTGTTGTTGCATTCCTGCTACTGCAATTCTTTCGCCACAGCTTTCCGCTTGACTCGCAGGCATAAATCAACGTTTTTCCGCTAGCACAACGGAACGTAACGCTCCAAATGGAAATTACACACTCACACGCACACAAATGGCAATTTTTGTTATTTTCAAAAATAAACTGGCAGTAGACAAAAATCCGCTTGCATAATAAATTTCGCTTAAATAAAGTAAATTTTACTGGTATTTTAATATTAAGGGTTAGGGCAGGGCTACAAAGTATAAATTTGCGAACTAATAAAATTCCTAAACTGTAGACACTATATGACCTCAGCAACTCCTAGTAAATTGTTCTAGATTATTACCCATAGAACTCGTAAAAAAGTATTTAGTGAGAAAACTTGCAATTCTTAAAAAAAAAAATAATATCGAATTTTGAAAAATCACTTTGCGGAAATATTATGGAATTTTTAAAGATAAGAACTCTGAAATATGATTTTCAAAAACATTTGAAATTTCCAAAATTTTTTAATTTCGATATCTTTTTTCAAAAATTTTCGACAAAAGTTATTACGAACAAAATGTGTTTAAAATTTCTCCAAGCGTCTAATGTTAGATTCGTTCTGGTTACAACGTACACGTTGCCACTACACCAAATAGCTGTAACTTTGAAGGAAATTCAAATATCGAAAAATCATTGTGAGGAGATAAATTCAAAACGATTTTTCGTTTCGCCAGTATTTATGATTTATTATTTTTTTACAATTTTTCTACAATATTCGATATTTTTTTAATTTCGGCAATTACATTTTTTCCTAAATTTTCAATTTTTAAAAAATCTTTCAGTTTCTATAATTTTCGATTTTTCTAAATTCTTTTTATTCTTCAAAACATATTTTTGAACATTTAAGCAATCGTAATATGAAAAAAGATTTCAAAAGATTTTTTTTTAAATTTCTACTTTGTACATTTTTTGAAATTTGTAAATCTTTTAATTTTTCAATGTTTAAATTTTTATAAAATTTTTATTTTTTATTAATTTTTGACATTTATAAAATTTTTACTTATTTTTTTTTAAATCTCGAATGATTTTTTTTAAATTTTTCGTACTTTTTAATTTTTTTTTCAAAATTTGTAATATTTGAAATGTTTAAGTTTTTCTAAAATTTTCATTTATTTTAATTTAAGACTGTTTATATATTTTTATTTAGTTTTTGGTTTCCTTTTGAATTTTAATGAAAAAACTTTCAAAACGATTTTTTTTAATTTCCATTTTGTTACTTTTTCGAATTTTTTAATTCTTCCAAAATTTTTATTTTTTGAAATATTTAATTTTCTTTTTTAGTTTTTGATTTTTATAAAAATTGTATTTTTTTGGAATTTTTTACGAATAAAATTTCAAAACGATTTTTCGAAAATTCCACTTTTCCACAATTTTCTTTTTTTTAATTTTTAACTTTTATAAAATTTTTATTTATTTATTTTGAATTTTATATAAAAAAGATTCAAAACGATTTTTTGAAATTTCAACTTTATTATTTTTTTAAATTCTTACATTTTTTTAAAGTTTTTTTAAATTTAATTTTTTTCAATTCTTGACTTTTATGATTTTTTTTTTATTTATTTTTGATTTATTTTGACTTTTTGATTTCCAAAAAAATTTTCGGTTATTAGAACTTTTGCCTTTTAAAAGAATTTGCTTTCAATTCTGCTTCAAAATATCTTACAAAACTATATATGTATATTTTTTTAAGAGGTTTTGTCTTTAAAAAACAACAAAATTTCGGATGAAATTTCTACAAAAAAAAAAAATTAAGTCGTTTTATGTAGAATTGATACACAATTCTCACAACTTGCCACACAAGTTTTATAATTTCATCACCACTACACTATTACTACATTTGGACCTCATCGATTTTCATCTTATTTACATATACATAGTACATACATACATACATATGTATGTAATTCTTAACATCACTAACAAATATTTTTCTATAAATCATTTTCTAATTAGTTTCAAAATAATCACAAAATTTACGGTCTGCAGACAGTGAAATAAAAATAAATTAGTCTATGGTAGTACTTTTCTTTATTTTTCAAAAAAAACTCTTTCAAAAATAGCTGTTCGAAGCGAAGTAACAGAAACGTAACATTTTGTAAATAAATAAGAAAATTACACGCAATTTTTGGTTTTTAGAAGAAAATGCAATGTTTAATAATTCACTATAGTTCATTTGATTCTACAAGAATGCACACACATGCATATGTATATGTACATACATATACATACATACTCACAAATATGCCAATGTCCTTCCGTCTGGGTCTGGCTGGGTGG
This sequence comes from Bactrocera tryoni, assembly GCF_016617805.1. Taxonomy (NCBI): domain Eukaryota; kingdom Metazoa; phylum Arthropoda; class Insecta; order Diptera; family Tephritidae; genus Bactrocera; species Bactrocera tryoni. The sequence continues at coordinate 21,307,768 of NC_052503.1, read as the reverse complement.
AAAAGCAATTTCGCATTAACATTAATTTGTCATGTAAATATTTATTTACTTTTCGCCAAGAGTGCGCTTGTCCCGCGATACAGCATTTATTTTCGTGCATTAGCATGGCATTTACTAGCACACACACACACAAACATACATGCGTGAGACACTGTGCTATATGGTGAACATTTCATAGGAATATGCATAGCCACAGGCACTTACATATGTATGTATGTAGCTATGTTTGCACTCACATGAAGATAGGCGCATAAAGTATGCTCTGAGCCTCTTTACTACAAACTTATACACATGTAAAGGAACACACACACACACATACAAACATATGTACGTATGTATATGCAAATATGTACATATTAATGTAAGTTTACAAAATGTTGCAACAACATGCAACATTGCCAGCAATTAACTGTGCAAATACGACACAACAACAACACCAGCTCCAAGCAAGCCAACCGCCAACCCAACAGGCGCATCGCCAACACAGCTGCCCACCAAAGCGAGCAAATCAAGTCAAGCGGCCCACCAACCAACCAACCGTCCGTGCCGCTGCTGTGAATTTGCATGCCACTGCATTTCTCCTATTTTTAAATAATTTTAAAATCCGTCATTTCCACTCTTACGTGCAGCCTTCAGCCTCATCCGCATTGTCGTTGCCTTCATGTTGTTGTTGTTGTGCCCTTCTTTGCATTGCAAGCTGGCATTTATTTATTTATTTTCGCTTTGCTTTTGTTTTTGTTGTTGTATTCTTTGCTTGAGCGACTGGCAAGTAAATTAAAATTAATGAGCGAATGTCATTTTCTCGTAATTATAATTGAAATTCAAATTACCGATGTTGCATGTGTGCCAATGCACCTACATACATACACACACATACATACTTGCATATTTTAGTGTCTGTGTGTTAGTGCTTTCCTTGAGCTTAATACTCATATGATCATCTACCGTTTAACTCGTTCGCTATTAATGACAGTATGAGCAAATTAATTGCGGAATTTTCTGATCCTCAATAATCTAGCTGCTGCCAAGTAAGAGTTCTTTTTTCATAATTTTCTCAGCACGAAATTGATTTTGACCGATTATGGGTTTAATTCCTAAATATACAGTTTCACTTTTCTAGCAAAAAAAAGCTTTATTTGAACCTCACTTTAACTATTCAAAACTTTTCATTTCCGGGAGTTCACACGAAATTATCTGTTTTGGTTAGGTTAGTTCCTCTGTGGGTTCCTCAAGACGGAGAGGTTACTTGCACTGTTATATTGTATAAAGTACTTTATAAAGCCAGAAAAAGTACGCCTGTCATTTTTTCTACCGCAGGTGTGGAGGAAGCGCCTTTAAACCTTTAAACCATAATCGACTTAGGTATTTTATTTCTATTCCCGCTAACTCATCGGTATGTCTGAAGGTGTCGAAGCCGAGATTTATTCCTGATTTCACAAAAGAGGGACAATCAAGAGGGAAATGTTGAAACTATTATATCTCGTCTTCTGCTAAACACGTTCTATAGTGAACAAATAGCAAGCTCACTAGACCTCTGCGATCGACTTTCGGCCGGAATGATCCTGACACAAGCACTAACCTAGCGCTTAGCAAGCAAAAAGAAAAGTGTCGCAAATGAGTTACCCTGTTTTATATACAAACATATACTTATACCATACTTATTTCTAGAAAAATTAAGATCATAATATTGCGAAACCACTTATCGTTCAAAAATCATTTCGTAATTCCCTTTGGAGACTTGAGAATAGATATCATAACTTACTTGTATATCTTCTTTACCAGGGAAACAATGGAGCATCTCTTGAGCACTTGACCCACATTGGCAAGGCTACGCTGTGAGAATCTGGGGTCACCACAGTATGATACACTGGAGGAAGTATCGATAGTGAGGCCACAGAGTCTGTTAAAATTCGCGTGAAGCACAGGCATCCTAAAGGATGACTACCTCTCATGGACCAAATAACTGAACTCCAAAGACCAGGATCAAAACTGGTCAATACGTGGCTCGTTGGCCCACCAGACTAACTTAGCCTATAGTAGTATACAAATTTTTTCTTATTGACCTTCGGCAGATTAGCTTGTTTCCAAGCTCTGTGGTGATATCTCAAAATCTCAATACGCCTTCATAACACAATTGCAATATATTTACTTTCGGTAAGTGCTTTGAGTGTTGAAAAAATTTGCAAAAATCCCTAACCATAACAGATTGCTTGATAAACGGATTTATACGGTATATTTTCGATAGAAGCTTCTACAAATTTTAAAATAGAAATTCATATTTTTGAATTTATGACAAATAAAGTAGCTTTTGTGTGGAATATATTGAAAATAATCTATACAAAACATGGCGACCACTGTAAAAGTAATAAGTCTTACGAAATAAGGGTATGCACCTGGAATATGCGGTACCTTCATTGGGAAGGAGGTGACTTTAACGCCAGGGTGGGCGAAGAGAGTATCTATGGCACAACGGTCGGTAAAATCAGTCTTCATGATAAAACAACCCCAAATGGTTGAGGCTCATAATTTCGTCGGGGCCGGAAATACGGTTATGTGTAGTAGACACTAGATTTCAGCATTGGAAAACATATCAAGCATATCAAGTACCTGGCCGTCTGCGGAACGAAAAGCCAACAACCAGGTTGATCATGTTGTGATAGACGGAAGACATGTCTCCGGTATTTTAGGCGTGCGTACGTTCCGAGGTCCTAGCATTTATTGCGTTAAAATATCTAAAATTTGGTAAGCAAAGAAAAGTGTGTGCATAAACTATTCCGTCTCAGAGTTGGAAACTGGTCAAATAATCTTAGGCAATTTGATTGAAAAAAATTTATTAAAAAAAATGTATTAAAAAAAACATATAATGGGTTGTCAAAAAAGTCTTGCGATATTTTTATTGAATTTTTTTTTTATTGAAATTGAAATGAATTTTTGATGACTCATGCCCAGCTCTTGACCGATGCTACAGCTGCTGCTATGCCGGTCTCTTTCGACCAATTCAGCGATTTTATCGCAATTTTCGACGACAGGCCTTCCGGAGCGTGGCGCATCTTCGACTACCTCTACACCAGAACGAAAACGTTGAAACCATCGTTGTGCGGTGGAAATGGAAACTGTATCGGGTCCATAAACTGCACAAATTTTATTGGCGGCTTGAGATGGCATTTTTGCCTCTTTATCGTAGTAGTACTGTAAAATATGCCGCATTTTCTCTTTATTTTGCTCCATGTTTGCGACGCTATAACTCACGAACGACTTAAAAGAAACGACAATCAATCAAACACGTGTTAGCACGTGAAATGACATTTCCAAAAAGGTATAGCATGACCCGATGCAACGAATAAAACTAGAACTACGCGCTTTCAGCGCCAACTAGCGAAATTACCGCAAGACTTTTTTGACAATATAGTATATTGTATTTAAGAAATGTCAAATAATTCATGATCAAAAACATGAGGTTTGTTACTGTATGAAAGAAGAACCGCACAGACATCAAAATGACATTTAAATCTTTATTGTCACCTTTGAAATATGCTGCTCAGCCAGCCCTTGAACCAATTCTCCATACACTTATTATAAGCCTCGGTTCAGGTGGCCTTCAGCACCTTCAGCGAGTTTAGGTTTCCGCACACTTTTAAAGCGCCACTCGCTAGATTGTTGGACTGTTTGAATTATTTGTATTATTATATTTGTTTAATTATGGATTCCCACGACAGTACAGGGAGTTTTAGGTTCATATTATATGTATATATATGTATGTACATATATTTTTTCACATAGGTTAGGTGACCTCTTACCGCATTTTAATTGTGAAAGCTTCTATGCAGTCAAAACACATGAAATACATTATTTATGCCACACATTTGCCTTAATCCAAATTCTAATTGCATCATCTGACTATTGATAGTTAATTATACAACAAATTTCTCATAGCGGCAATAAATAGCAATAAAATCCGGCAGGCAAATAAAATATAATTGATATATAGTTAAAAAAAAAACAAAATTGGAAATAATAAAATCGAAATTCATTAAAAACACACACAAATTAAGGAAAATAATAAAAATAATAAAAGCCATTAAAAAAACTGGTAAACAAGGAAGAGAAAATATGTATGTAATGTGTGGTAGAAAGTTGCCGCGACCAGTTTCGGAGTTTTGCAAGTGTCTCAATAAAATCCAGACTTTAGACAACGTGCCAATAAATACATATATACATATGGTTGTATATATATTAAATATATATGTATGTGTGTATATATGGCGATGTGTATGTATATATGGCGATATATATGTACTTATGTATATATCAGTGCTTTGTTTTATTTTGTGAAACTCAGTTTTATTTTCTACATGTTTTTTTTTTTAATTTTTCTGTTTTATTTTTTAATATTTGATTAAGGTTTCTATTTTTTATTTTGCTGTTTATTTTGTTTTCCTGCAATTTTCACATTTAATTTTTATTTATTTACTTTTTCTCTCACTTTTTTATTATTTATTTGTTTACTTATCATTTTATTTGATTAGTTGTTGTTGTTGTTTGTGTTCGTGTTGTTGGTCGGCATGGTTTTAGTTTGTGTTGCTTGTTGTTTGGTTTTCGGTTTTTATTGCGGCTTTTGTTTGCTTTTAAATTTATGGCACTAAGATACCAGCAATAGGCTAACACAACAGCAACAACAATAACAACTACAACAGCAACAGCAATGACTAAAACAACACAGATAGCAACAATAACAACAATTCGTTAACAGCTGCAGTAAAAGTTGAAGTTATAAAAGTGGCAGCGGCGACTTCGTGCGCTAGCAATCGTGTGAAGGGTAGCGGGTTTGGCAGTGAGTGTGCCGCATTGCCTTGTTGCAATCTGCATAAATTTGCTACTTACATGCCTGCATATGTATAAACTCATAAAGTTCAGTTACTACATATTCATATGCATGTCAATGTGTTGCATATTAATAGAAATTATAATAATTAAAAATAGATACTCATACGTTTTGTAAGTTTGTATTTTTAATATCAATGGGTTTTATGAGCCCGGTCTCTCTAGTCAGCTGAAAATAACCCTTAACAGGTGTATTTCTTATTGCTTAAAAGTTATATTGGTTATAATAAGATTCATCCTGATTTCGGCTGATCAGTTTGTATGACTGCTATACTTATGCTATAGTGGTCCAATCTGAATAATTTCGTCGAAAATTGAAGCACTGCCTTAGAATATTATAATATAATTTCGATAAGAGTTATATTCAAATAAAAAAGTTTTCCATACAAGAACTTTAGTTTGATTGGTTATTTTCTATGACAACTATATGGTATAGTGGGTCTATACCGGCAATTCTGGCATATGAATCGCTTCTTGAGGAGGAAAGGATGACTGCAAAATTTCGAAGAGATAGTATCTCTCAAACTGAGGGACTAGTTTACAGATGTACATAGCTAAATCAGCTCGTCACGCTGACCATGTATATACCATATAGGGTCGCCGAGATAGATCTATTTTTCAGTAATTTTTCAACTCACCCTCTCTTTTTAAAAATGGCTGCAATATTAATTTGTATTTTTTTGTTATAAAGAGGATATACGAGTATAAAAAAGATTCAAGTGGAGCGAAGAGTTTTAAGTCTCATATATGCTGGATTCGTTTTGGCTAGAACGGTCGAATTGCCACGAATCTAAATTGACTGTAAGTTTATAAAAAAATTTCTAATACAAAAATATTTATGAGGACCTGATCTTGAATGGTTAAAACGTCGAAATATAAGAATATTTATCTTTACAAATATGCTACAAATTGCCAAAAAAAATCAAAAGTAAATATTTACAAAATTAGTTAGGACAATAAAAATAAAAAACAATAATTAATTTAAAAAAATCAACTGATTTTTAATTTGTTGTAATTATTTAATTTATTAAAATATTTTTTTTTTTAATTTTTAAAAATTAAATCATCAATTTTTTATTTTTATTGTCCTAACTAATATTTAGTTAATTTTAATTTTTTTAATAAGTTAAGCTTTTTTAATATTTCTTTTGTGCTAATTAATTATTTATTTATTTATTTTTAAAATATTAATTAGGACAATAAAAATAAAAAATTATAATTAATTCAACAAAATTAATTAGTTAATAACGTTAATAAATTTTAATTATTAAATTTTAAATTTTTTTTAATTTTAAAATTTATTAAATAAGAAAAAAACTAATTAATTAATTTTAAAAATTAAAAATTCCGATCTAAATTAATTAAAATAAATTTTTAATTAAAAGCGATTAATTGCAAAATGAAAATTAACTAATTAATTAATTTTAAAACACTTAAAAAGAGCAATTAAAAAATGTATAAAGAATTAATTAATTGAAAAATTACTAATAAAACAATTAATTATAAAAAATGTTATAGGCTCATTAAAAATAAAAAATATGTATTAATTATTTAATCAAATTTGAAAATTTAAAAAAATCAGTTGATTAAAAAATTAAAAATTAACTTATTAAAAAAGCAATGAACACTCAATGAGAATTAAAAATTTATTAAATAATCATTGTAAAATTACTGATAAATTATTTTTTATTAATAAATGTTTTAATTATAAGTATAAGCATTTAATTAATTTTTTAATCATTTAATTGAATTTAATGTTAATTTTTAATCTTTTAAATTTAATCAATTTATTGATTTTTTTTAATTTTTTTTTTAATTTTTAATCTCTTAAATTTAAAGAATTTTTTTATTTTTTCTTAATTTTTACTAATTTTTTTCAGTAAATTTTCTTTATTGAATTTTTACTGATTAATACTTTTAACTTCTACTTTGTAGAATCGCAACTATTCCTATATTTCGCAATGCAGTTCTGGTTACAATTAACAAAAATAGGTGCCATATGATCAAATTTGACCCGGACCGCTTCATTTAAAATACGCGCACAAACCGAATCTACAAAAAAAATTCTCTTCCATAACAACTTTTTTATGTTCATGAAGTTTTTGGTTTGTCAGTCCGGGTCAAATTTGATCGCATGGTAACTCTTAATTTCAAATATTCTTGATTGAGTCAAATATTGTTTCGAAAACGTTCCAAAATGTTAATACTTAACACTTGTTCTAATTCTGTAGACTAAACTGTATTTAATAAGTATTTCTGATTTTTTTTAATTATCTTAAATCTACTGTATTATCCTGGTTTACACTACGCCATAATTTTTAGAGTCATAAATAATTTTTTTAGAAAAGATATATTTTTTTTTAACTTTTTGCCAAAATACGCCATTTTCACAACGAATGTCAAATATAAAATACACCGCCTAAGCGCACTTATGTCAGCTCCTCATACATAATAACGGTGTAAAACAATACTAATGCCAGCAAAAATGGCTGCAAATAAAACAATTTTAATGCAATCTAGGACATAATGATATATGGCCGCAATACACGTCGCTTACTTGCCACATGCGCTGCCACACACACGGTGCGAGCGGGTATTTCTTGGCCACAAACACATGTGCACCTACTTATGTACGTGCTATATAGAAGATATAGTGTTTACAAAAACAAAAGCATAAAAAATCAGATACCTATTCGTTGCCTAGATAAAAGCAGACATGCAAAGGCTTCAGCACACTACAACGTTGTTGTAGTTGTTGTAGGTGATAGCAGCAACGGCGATACAGCCGCTATGGCACACGCACACACACACACAGGTATACATAAGAATGCACAAAGCACTTGGTTGCGCGAGTGTGTGTGTGCGAGGTCGCTAACGTTACACAAAATATAATGGGTAATTATTTTAAATTTATTGCACTTAAGGATTTCCTACATTTGATATTAAGCATTTGAAATTGTAATGCGCCATATATTTTATGGATAAAAATACTCGCAATTGTAGATACATATATGTATGTATATACTATTATATATGTATGATGTTCTATGGTATGTATGTATGTATGGTATATGTTTCTATACCATATGTATGTAAGTATTGCGCTTGCCTTGCTATTAAAGTTGTCATACATATATACATACTCGCTATGATTTCGCCAATATTTGCCGAGTTATAAAAAAATAAATGGCAATGATGTTGCCGGACGGCTTTTTACTATTTCTTTCAAACAATATAACGGTAAAAATTATGTAAATTTTCTACAAACGCCTTCAAGTAGGCAGCGAAGTTTCGGTTTTCACGTATTCCAAAGCCATTTAGAGTTATGACTTATATGTTAAAAATGACAGTCTCGGTGGTTCAGAGACTATCGCTTCTAAGAGCTGAAAACGTCATGAACTCAACTTTTTAATAAATATTCATTGAGAGCACGACGAACTCAATTAACTAATAAGTATCCGTTGTTCCTTTCACAACGTTACGGGCAAAGTTACCAGAGAGACAGAGAGAGAGAGAGAGGTAAAGAGAGAGATAGAGACATAGGAATAGAGAGTGTGCTGCGCCAAAGTCTCAGATGGTGCTTTTGAACCAATTCGTTATAAAACCGTTTCTTCCATTTAAGTAAATTCCAGCTCCATTGCTTACTTCGTCAGTAGATAGTGGGTTGAGCCATGTCTTTAAGGAAATAGGTTATCTATGAAAAGGTTATAGTATTGTTTTCTGCGATTAGCAAAATTTATTTATTGCACAATATTTTTAATTCATGTACTCTTGCTTGGAAATGAAAAGTGTAGAATTCCTGAATATCGAAAAACTTTTGAAAAAAATGTAGTTTTAACAAAAATAAATTCATAAAATTTTGATCAGTTTGAGACTATTTGAAGACCGTGCAGGGAGAGCCTTGAAAACTCCAAAAATTCAATCAGCAATATAAAAACTTCGACAAAATGAAAATCTCCACACTCTAAGTTCGAAGCGACCCCGGTGTAGGACCGAATAAGATTATTTTTTTTTTGAAGCGCAACGGGAGTTTTTCTTGATTTTTTGGATTTAGGAATTTGGGGATTTTGAATTTGGAGCTTTTGAGGATTTTGAAATCGAGAATTCAAGCCTAATCTGTCAAGACTTATGTCTACAATGATAACATCATTTATAATTCCACTTTAATGTATGGAAGTATCAAAATCCTACGAAATCTAAGAAACAATATGACGTACTTACAAAACTCTCAAAAACTAAAAGTTGTGCGTTAAGAAGTAATATAACTCAATGAGGGTTTAGAAAGAAATCACTTAGCACTTTAAAGAAAACCAAATCCAAACCATTAGCAGAAGGTTTAATAAGGTTTCCAGACAAATTCTAAAGAATTTAGTAAACTAAAACTATACGAAAAGGCTTCCGAAACAAATACTATACGTTCGCTTACACTCTTATTCTTTTAAACAACCATAAATAAGACTTAGTAAAAAACAACAAAAATAAAGCACAACAAATGCATCCCTGGTACACTCATAACAACAAAACAACAGCGTAAAAAATTACTGTAACAAACGGCGAACGGAACAGCTTAAATTAGTACGCTAACGAAGCGATTTAGAGCGCTTTGGAGCGCGACTTGTGGATCAGACAAGCTCATCAAAGCATTGGGGCGAATTAAATTCGCGCTTCGCGGCGAGCAAATGAACCTGAACCAACTAAATGAAAAATGCAAATGTAAATATAAATAAACAAAAAATAGAAATAAAAGAAAACGAAGAAAAAAAAAATTAGAATAAAAATAAAAATAAAAGAAATAGAAATATAAATAGAAAAACAAAAAAAAAATAAAAGAAATAAAAAAATCAACTGAAAAAACTTGCGAAATAAAATAAAAAAGCGAATTTTAATAAAAAATAGAAACGCTCGTTAAGCATAGCAAATGCTCGCCACAAAGCCAGCAATAACAAGAACAATGAACTGACTTAACTTGCAAATATATGTAAGTAATATGTTTTGTAAACAACAAATGCAACAATATGCGCACAAAAACAACAACGAACTGTGTGTGTGTGGAGTCTCTAATGCATTTCGCCACATGGGCGCTGTGTATGCGGGCGTTGCAAGCGGCGAAGGTGGTGACGCTGCCAGTCGTTGCAGCCGTGCAGCCGTCTAGGCAGCTCGCTAAGCGTACAGGAAATGAATTTTTTAAGAAAATTTATTGCACTTACTTTAATTGAGTGGCGATCTTTTTGCTGTTATTTTTTATTTTATTCCGTGTGCGCGTAAATTTTGCTAAATGCACTTAGGCAATGTGTGGGTGAAAGTTGAAAATGAGTAAGCGGCAAGCGTGGCTAATTGAAAAGAAAAACAACAATTTAAATAAAAAAAAAATAAAAAAAGTAATATTTATGTATGGGCAACTGAAAATGAGAGTTAAGTAAAAAATGGGAATGAAAAGTGCATAATAAAAAACGATTGTAAAAAAAAATAAATTAAAATAAGTGATAAATAAAACTATTTTTTGTATAAAATATAAAAAAAGAAAACAACAAAAATAAAAAAATATTTTTTATTAAATAAAAAAGTGAAACAAAAATAAAAATATTTTGTTTTATAGAATATAAAAAAATAAAATACAAGAAAAATAATTAAATCAAAATAAGTGAAAAATAAAAATATTTATTTTTATAAAAATAAAAAAACTGCAATTTTTTTAATTTAAAATAAAAAATCAAAATAAAAATATATTTCTTTAATAAAAAATAAAAAAGCAAAACAACAAAAATTAAACCAAACAAAAAATATTTAATTAACTTATGTTAAATAAATGTTAATTTTTTTTTAATCCTCTATTTTCATATTTTCTTTTTAATCAATGTGCTTTTAATAGTCCTAAAGATTTTATATATTTTTGAGCAAAAAATCTTCCTATTTTCAATTAAAATTTTTTTATAAAAAAAAATATTTTTTCTTTAACGCAATTTAAAATATTTTATTGAAAAAATTAAATTTTAAGTCAAATGCCTTTGTAATGCATTTTTTGCATTGTAAAAAATATATAAAAAAATTTAATTTAATTTTAAAACTTATGTATACATATGTATGTTTTCAATGAGAAAATTTAAATTTTTCAAATATTTTTAAATATTTTATTTATTTTTAAACAAAAACTATTTATATTTTTAAATGACATCTTTTTTCTAATAAAAAAAAATTTTTTCTTTAACGTAACTTCAAATATTTTTAAATAGAATAAAACAACTAAAACCTGAAATGTTAAGTCAAATGCTTTTGTAATGCGTTTTTTACATACATTGAAAAAAATAAAATTTAGTTTTCCACTTACGTACATGTATATTTTTAAAGAAAAAATTAAAACAAAAATTTGTTTGTGTTTGTTTAAAAATATATAAAATGTTTAGAAATATTTATATTTTTACATTCAAATTTGTTTCCTAATAAAAAAAATATTTTTTTCTATAATGCAATTTTTTACAAAATCATTTATACATACATATGTATATGTATTTGCTTAAAAAAATTAATAGTATTTTCTATCATGAAAAACCTAAGCAAGCTCTTTAAAAATATATACATACATATAAACTGTCTATAACAATTTCAATATCCCATTTTGCACCTTAACGCACTGCAAACTCCACTTCAATACGCATTGACCTTTTAAGTGCAGCAATATATTTATATAAGCACACCTAAAGTACACACACAGCTGCTTCTTACTGTCTCTCAAATGCATATATGTATAACATATACAAGTGATAAACTATATACATATGCACAACTCTAAACACTGTTGCTAAATTTCTTTTATCATTTATTTTTATTTATTTCTTATTTTATTATTGTTCCCTGTCACGCTGACGCACTTTACGCTGAATAAAATCTGCATATTTGCATGCATTAATGCCAGCTGTACCGCCATCGTGCCCACTCTCCCGCTGCAGCTGTTGCCACTCATTGATACGCGCTGTTAGTTAGCACTTTGCTGCATAACACACACACACACACACACAAACATATGCGTTTGCTTGCAAATTCTTACACACTTAGCACAATCGCGAAATGGCTGTGACGGCACCTAGCAATATAGTGTTTCGAACTTCGCGAGAACCACACATTTCTCGCCTAAAACTTCACCATTTATTTATAGACAGTTTACGATACACACCATCGCAGAAGCGCCCTCAAGCCGTTGACTGCGCCAAGTCCGCGCATTTCCATATTATTTCGTAGTTTTGTTTTGTTATTCTATTTTGACTTTCATTTTTTTCTGCATTGAGTTCACATCGGCCACTGCCACTCACTGCGGCATTAATTTTTATCATTTTGACATATTGACGCGCGAAACGAAAAAGTGCATTTGCAACGCGTCATCGTGCCGAACGCTGCTCAGGACTTCATTGCTACTGTGGCTGCGCGAACTGGTGGCATTTTAGTGAATTTGGCGGCAGTACTAGTCGGCTAGTCGGATTTGAAGGGGGAATGTTGCTATGGAATTGAAAATTTTGTGTTATAATAAAATGTAAAAAAAATTTATAAAATGATTTCAATAGAAAGAATTTTTTTTAATTTCCTCTTTACTAAATATAAATTGTATTACGAATTTCTCTACCCAATTATGTCTAATAAAATGAAAAAAAAATTTAAATATGTATAGCGATTTTAACGAGGAAAATCATAACAAAATATACAACAGTTTCATAAAAAAGATTAATAATAATTTATAGTAAAAGAAATATTTAACACATCCCCTCTTCAAGCTATATAAACATTTGACTCTTTGCGAACTCGTTCACAACTAACCACGAAAGGACTAGTTATGCACCACTAAATATTTCCGATCGGCACATTTCAAATATATTACTACGTTACACGTATTCATAACATACATACTATAAATTAATGTGCATGTGTGAGAAAATCCATTCCACTTAGTTCCTCCTAATTTATTTTGCTTAATTTTTGTTTTCATGCTTAAGTTTCTATCCACATCTAAGTAAGTAGGAAATTGTGTGCGGGTTAATACTTATACAATATATGTATATGTATGTGTACTTGTATATACAATATTTATAAACTTTCGTATAATTTTTCACGCTTTAATCGCTTTAGCCGCAACTTATCCCACCTTCTTTGCCGGCGGCGCTATAGTTGCAACGAAGAAGGTTGCTGCGACGACTAAAGGTGTAAAAAACATTTTATCGGCTTGAGTCGGAAATCACATGCGACTATTGACATTTTACTTGTTTTTTTTCTGAATTCTGTTTTTTGATCAAACTGTGATACTTTGAAGCGCGGATTTTGGGGCAAGTAGTGGAACTATTGCGTTTTATGCTGTAAAAAAATTATTTTAAATATTTAAACGTAATATTTTTTATTTTTATGTTTATTAAATCAAATTTTAGAACTAATCGATATCTAACTGTATCCGAAATGAAGGTGTGTTCATGATAAGTCAGCGTTAATCTCCTAACGCTATAACCGGTTGAATATACATATTTTTATATATATATATTTAAATATACTTTTATCTTACAGATATAATACATATATACATATATATATGTGACCTGGTCTACGGAAAGGGGGTTTAGGTGTCAAAAAATCAATTTTCACTTTTTAGTTGATTCGGATGGAAGATGAGATTTTTAACAGCTGTTTCCCAGAAAACTAGTTTTCGCACGTTAGCTCCCTTTTCGTAGACCAGTTCACATATATATATTTCCTAATTAAGAATAAAAAATTAAAGTAAGTTTTCGAATTATTTACTATTTTTTTTTTCCTTTTTCCTTACAGGTAAGTTTCGAGAAAAACCAATTTTGAACCATAAAAATCATGATATTATATACTATAGCTTCCAGGTGAGTACACAACAAAATAAAATTAGATATATCATAAAAACAAAAATTATTTATAATAAAAAATTTTTATTAAAAAAATAAATTAAAATAAATTCTTTAATTTATTTAAAAAAATTTAGTAAAAGATATTTTTCGTTTCCACAATATTACGTGTTTAAAAAATTAGAAAAAAATTTTTTTATTATTATATTTATAAAATGTTATTAAAAAAAACTCTTAATTATAAAGTTCTTTCTAAATTTTTTAATTGCTATTTTATACATACTTTCAATAAAAAAATAGTTTCTTAAAATTTTGACACACTGTAGTATAAATATTTTGAAAAACTAATTTAGAAATAAAAAAAAAACGAAATGAAGAAATTTTATTCAAAATATTTATATAACACAATTTCAAAATTTCAAGAAACAAATTATTTTTCGGAATATTTAAATTAATTAAGAGATTCAAAAAATAGAAAAAATACGATTTTCTTCCAAATATTCATAAAACAGAAGTCAAAAATTTAAGAAACAAATTACTTTTCAAAATATTTATATAAATTATAATACAAAAAAGGATTTTTTTTTTCAAAATATTTAGAATTATCTAGTATTTTAAAAAATGTAGAACTTTTTTTTATATTTATTGTGAAGCAATTAAAAAAATAACAGAAAAAAAACAATTTAAATCATAAACTATAACTATAAACTATAATCCATCGATAAATATTTTGGAAAAAAGTTATTTAATTTTGAGACACTGTACTATAAATATTTTGGAAAAAAATGTAAAAATTAAATATGAGAATTTGTTTTAAATATTTAGAAGATAGTATTTCAAAAATTTAAAAAACAAATTATGTTTCAAAATATTTTTCTAAATTAAGAAATTAAAAAAGGAAAAATTAGAATTTTTTTCGTAATTATTAAAGTAGAGTCTTCAAATATTTAAGAAAAAAATATTTTTCAAATTACTCATAGTATAGTATTTACAAATATAGAGAATTTTTTTTTTTTAATTAAAACAAAATATTTAAAAAAAAAAATTAGAAAAAAAATTTAATCTGAAAAACATAAAAAGTCATAATTTTTTCCATTGAATAACTAAAACCTGCCGAAAAGACGAAATTTTCGGATGTTATTTTTTTCATTAAAATTTTATTGTTGTAATTTAAAAACGATTTTTACAAATTTTCGCTGCCTATAGTAAAATAAAGTTGTGAAACTTAATTGTTTTTTAAATCGTTTTTTTGTTAATCCAAAAATTACCGCGGGTAACGCTGTAAAATTCAAGATTTCATTACCCCCTTTTTTTAATTTTTAATGCAAACACATTTGTTTATGCCTTTACCACATATAATTTTACGAGTTTACAATTCAAGC
The DNA here is from genome assembly GCF_016617805.1 of Bactrocera tryoni. Lineage (NCBI taxonomy): Eukaryota > Metazoa > Arthropoda > Insecta > Diptera > Tephritidae > Bactrocera > Bactrocera tryoni. The sequence continues at coordinate 21,292,662 of NC_052503.1, read as the reverse complement.
AATTATTATTATTATTTTACCGCGAACCATAAACGAGTTTAGTTAACCTCATTTGTCCGCAGCCAAAAAACAGCATCAGATTGAAAATAATAAGGCAGCTGCCGAGCTGCAAATATTTTTTCTAATTTTTTTTTAATACTTTTATATGCATACTTTTTTTAATTTTTTTATTTTTTTTTTTTTGTTAAATTTTTAAATTTTTTTGTTTTTATTTTTTTTTTTGCACGTGAACTGCTTAAAATATTCACATAAAATGTTATTAACCTACATACTTAGATATGTATATGTATATGTACATACATACATATGTATGTATATGCTAATGAAAAAGCTACTATACATAATGCTAGCAGCATAAACGTTGTGTTCTCCGCATAATCATATGAACGTACATATTTCAATATGTGCTTAGGTACCTGCAACTTATTTTCCAAATCCAAAGATGTTGCAGCTGCAAACATTTTTTTGACGGCTCGCAATTTATTATGCTAATAATATGTTGTAAGTTTTGATATACGTACATATATTTACAGATATATGTACATACATATTGGTATTTATGCAACCATCAGGCCTTACAGGCTTCTTATAAAGCTCAACTCAGGTCAATGAATTATTAAGAGTCTCTTTTTTTATAAAAAATAAAAAAATCATAAAACATTATTTTATTCAACAATTTTGTTAAATAATAACAAAAATTAATTCTCAAAAACTTACCAGTGTTGCCAGCTTAATGCTCGTTTAAAAATCAAAGTAAGAATAAAATTAAAAAAATGTATTTTATTCAAAAATTTCGTAAAAAACTACTAAGGAATATTTTTTTGCATTTACCAGTGCTGCCAGTCCGATTAAAAACTTACCTGCAATAAGAAAATATAAAATTAAAATTAATAAAAACTTGATATCATTCAACACTTTTGTAAAAAATCCCAAAAATGAATCTACAAAAACTTTTGAGTGTTGCCAGCTTGATTATCAAAAAATTAAAAATTAATAAAAGTTTTATTTTATTCAAAAATTTCTTAAAAAACTACAAAAAAATATTTTTTGTTTTAATTTACCAGAGTCCGATTAAAAACTTACTTGCAATAAGAAAATATAAAATTAAAATTAATAAAAACTTGATATCATCCCACAATTTTGTAAAAAATTACCAAAAATTATGCTACAAAAATGTTCCAATGTTATCAACTGGCTTATCATTTAAAAAAAAAGTAAGAAAAAAATTAAAAATTAATAAAAAATCTTCTTTTGTTCAAAAATTTCTTAAAAAACTACTAAAAAATATTTTTTTTATTTACCAGTGTTGCCAGCCCGGTTAACAAACTTACTTGCAATAAGAAAAATTAAAATTAACATTTATAAAAATTTGACCTAATTCAACTATTTTGCAAAAACTAATCAAAATTAATTTATAAAAATTGTCCAGTGTTGCCGGTGCATTCAATAAACTTACAGCATCCAATAAAATTTCGAAAATTGCTTACTATGATTGCAACATATCTTCAGCTTTCATGCTAAGTCGTCTTTGAACAAAAGTTTCTTAATAAATGTATTTACACATATACACTATACATATTTACGCACACATGTGCACATACAGCATCCCAACATCCGTTCCACGAACGTAAATTTCTAGCTTCTCTTCTGAATGACATTAAATTAAATTCATTTCACTTGAAGAATTTTATATTTACTTTTATTTCTTCTATCATTTGTTGTGTCGTTGTTGTTGTTGTTTTGTGTCGTTACAGCTTAGATGTCTACTCGTTTGTGAAGCAACTAAGGCAATATTAAATGCGTCGAAGACGTTGTGTAAAAATGTCCATGTATATAACTATGTATTTGTATATGTGTATATACTTGTATGTATGTATATACATATGAGTGTGTATAAGCAATCGTAAGACAAACTGCAGCGGTAACATTCGCACACAACCACACGCATACTCTTACATGTACTTGCAGTCGTTTGAGCAAATATGCATGCATTAAGTTAGCTGCCCTGTAGGAAATTGCATTGCAGACAATTTTTTCTTCAATATAATGATGTAAAAGTCATAATTATTGATTGGTATTGTTATTTTCGGGTTCCCATTGATATTTTGATGTGAGAATTATCGCTCGAAAATTCGAATACTTTTTCGAAATTAAGTCAAAATAAGGTGAAAAAATTAATATTTAAATAAAAAACAGAAACACAGTATGTTTTGGGTATAAAACGGTTAGTTCGCGCAAATTATGTGAAAGAAAAAAATGTTTGTATTAGATAAAATTAAAAAAACGTCGATATTTTTTTCACATACATTTTGAGGTTACGTGGAAAAATTGTAGATCTTTTCTTGCCTATAACTTTGCTATACAACCTTTTACTATTAGGTTTTTGACAAGTCTCATAAAGTTATAAGTTATAACGATTCGAAAACATTGCATTGAGAATTGTAAATGTGGAAACTCATTTTAGTATGAAATCCAATAACAATTTTTTTAAACAAGTGTAAAAATTTTTAATTTTACGATTTAACGATGCTTTACGACAGGTTGTGAGTACCCCATATAAGAGTTATAGTTTTTCCGAAAATCGGGATAAACCATTGAACCTCTTTAAGAACTCAAAAAGCAAACCTCAGGCCGCCAGTTATTTTTCTTTTCATATTTGTTACCTTCACTTTTCCAAGGAGTTTCCTCCAATTACTATTTTTTTTTTATTTCAAAATCGACCCTAGTCTATATTCCCTGTTATAGAAAGTTGTTTTTCAATAAAAAAATCTTTCAAATTTCTAATAAAAAGACAATCGTTGCATTACCTGGTGGCTTTCCTACTGGGTATCTTCAACGTTTAATGTATGTATGTACATATGTCTCTGTTTATTTTCCTTAGTTTCTTTGCTATACATACATAGTATGTATGTATGTCTTTCTGCGACTTTTTAATGCAATGCGCGAATTTATGTGTTGATTTGTTTCTTTTTTTTTTTTGCTCTGCATTTTTTCAATTTAATTGCAATGCGAAATGTGTCAATTAAATTTGATTTGAATTTGATGATTGACAGTAAAATTACAAACATGAGCAACATAATCGTGCATACACATATGTATTTTTGTAAGTATATGTAGAGATGTGAAGCAAGAGAGCAAATATGGCGTGAGGTCGCATTAATATTGATTTTTAGTTGAATTATTTCAAAAACAATGTATTTTATTAGAGTATATCGCATGTTAATAATTGTATGTATGTATGTATATACAAATAAGAATATACACAAAATCATTATTTTGATGATAAAGCATGATCCATTTCGTAGTCTCCTACTTTTTTAAAGAAACAACACTGAAACTTTAAGTTTAATGGGGAATGTTTATTACCATTCAAAAGAACATTCATTGGCATTTACTTTTTGAAGATCTCTTCAAAATGTTGGCCACAACTACTTAAGTCTCAGATGGTCCATCCGTTAAGTCCAATTTTCGATGACTTCTTCGCATTTCGACTGGTGACTGGCGAATGGCATGCCTGATGTTTTGCTAAAAGGCCTGAATCTAAGAATCCCTCTTCCTCCGCATAGACTTTAGACTTTACATATCCCCACAAGAAAAAGTCTAGCGTTATGATATCACACGATCTTGCTTGAAACTATCTGCTCACCGAAGTGTTCTCTCATAAATCCATTCATTGATGTGATGTGTGAGAAGTGACGACGGCTTGTTCAAACCAAATGCCGTCGAGATCACGAGCTTCAATTTCAGGCTTCAAATAGTCAGTCATCATGGTGCGATAACGGTCTTCAATGATGATTACGTTCTCACCAGCATCATTTTTGAAAAAATATGTACCAATGATTCCGCCGGCACACATTTTTTCTGAATGAAATGGCATCTCTTGAATCTGTTCGGGCTGTAAAAATCCTAAAATTCTAAACCGGTTTAGAGCCTGCGATTTTTAAAGCGAAGTTTTCAGATATCAACAATATTTTTTTGACAGTTTGATCGCAAAAATATATCAGATAACTTCTATACAACTATTATTATTCAGAATTTTTTCAATTTCGCCTTAAGGTAGTAGTCTGCTAACTTGGGTTCAAAAGATCGAAATTTTTTTTTTGCTTAATTTGAAAGTACAATGTCTTGAGAATATACTGTGAAAATTTCAGACAGAAATCAGAAATATTTCGGAAGTTATAACGAGTTTACTAGAGCGCCTCGGAGTCCTCTCTCTCGGAGTTGTTGCAGTTTAAACGCGTTTTTCTCAAAACATTGTTTTTCTGGTCGGCCCGGGTCTTACCTTTTTTGCTACTGAACCGATTGCTTTCATATTTTAACAGGCTGTTATACACCCTCATAGTTCTCGTCGGTACTTCAATTAAAAAAAAAAATATCGACCCGCTCTAATGTACATACATATAATCAGTTATAAATGTATGTCCATACTTTAGCATACTTTCCGAATATAAAATCATTTTTAGGTTCCGTATTATTTCTCCTGATGCTCAGCTAAGCCTAAAAATACACTTATCTTGTCTTTCGAGGGCTTGCCATTTTCTTGTTGGGTTTGTTGTATCTTCATACTTTTAATGCCGAATCTTGATTAGCTACTTTGAGTATGCTTTTTAAGTGACCGGAAACGACAATATTTTGACTTTTTTTTTAGTTTTTTCCTAGTAAAAAATATTACTCATGCAAATTTCTTCTTCTAGCAACCCTACTCTTCACTTTTTTGCTGAATCTCGACATTTTTTTCTAATAAAATCAAATTTCATAAGCATTTCACTCAGCTTTCATTGAGCAAATCTGACCCACAAAGTCTAAAAGAAAAATAAAACTACACAGAAAATGTCTTTTCGAAGACAAATATATTAAAAACTGGTTTACAAAAAATTTTAATAAAATTTCTACTTAAAAATTATTAATAATAAAAATTAAAAGAGCATTAAACTCTCCAATTATAATTATTATAATAATTATTTGACTGAAGTAGAAACAAATAGCAATTTAAATTTCTAAATTTTGCTCAAAAATTATTTATTTTACAACTCAACCAGCATAAAAGCAAAAAATTATACTTTTACACAAATACATATACACATTAATTTACAACTGTCAGCTAATCAAACATACATTTCTTTGGCACAAAAAGCAAAACTTCACTAAAGCAAACAAACAACGAACATTTCATACTAGTTTCACTTAAGCGCAGCGAATTTACTTTGTTGTTATTGTTGCTCCCGCTTTTTTGTACAATTTTGTCTCCGGCTTGGGCAAAATTACAGCCAGCCTCCTTGTTTGTTTTCCACCAATTGAATATTTAATTCAAGTTGTCTTCTGCCAAGCTTTTATGTAAAACAAATTTTGTCTCCACTTAGCGATCTTTCTTAGCAAATCTTTCTTCGTGTTCTGTTTTTTTTTTTTTGTTGTAATGTCTTTTTGGTATTTCAAAAGCTGGCGGAATAGTTGAAAGCGAATAAAGAATAAAGAATAATGTCGGAAAATGAAATTAAACTGCAGATTAAACAAAGCAAAAATTAAAAGCAAATATTAGCGCACAAATACATGGCAGGAAGAAGAAAAAGAAGAAGACGTTGACTATGAAGAAGGCAGCAGCCATATGCAAAGCGCGAACACATTTGCAGACACACAGATTACACTGGGAGAAACAAGTTTTAACGAGAACTGTATTTTACTGTTGTAATATAAATTCCCAATCGTATATCCAGTACAACTCTCCAACCTTTGAGCCTAAAAAAAATATTTTCCACATGAGAAGTCATTGAGATTATATAATTTTCAGTTGTGAAACTGTTGAGAAATTGTTGAGCTTAGAAAAGTTTCATCAATTAAAACACGGTTGAGAAAAAATTGCCATGATATTTACTGTTGAGAAGTTATTGAGGAACTGTTGAAAAACTGTTGAGAAATTGTTGAGAAACTATTGAAAAACAATATTTGAAGTACTATTGAAAAATATTGATCTCATTTTGTTACCATGCCACTTATTGTTGAGAAGTTGTTGAAGAACTGTTTTGAAATTCAGTTGAGAAACTGTTGAGAAATGGTTTTGAGACTGTTGAAAATAACGAGAGGATTCTTATATAAGAAATTGTTGTGATACTGCTAATAAATAACAATTTGATTTTCTGTTGAGAAATTGTAGAACTGTTGAGAAATTGTTGAGTGAAAAAATTTTCCAACAAAAATACTGTTGAGCCAAAAATTCTATGCTTCTTATTGTTAAAAAACTGTTGAGAAGTTGTTGAGAAATTATTCAGGAACTGTTGAGAATTTGTTAAAAAATTATTGAGAAACTGTTAAGAAATTGTTGAGTTCAAAAAACTGTTTAGAAAAAATACCTTGGTACTTATTTTTGAGAATTTGTTGAAGGCCTGTTGAGAAATTGTTGAAAAACTGTTGAGAAACTGTTGAAAAACTGTTGAGAAACTATTGAGAAACAATGTTTGAAGTACTATTGAAAAATATTGATATCATTTTGTTACCATGCCACTTATTGTTGAGAAGTTGTTGAAGAACTGTTGTGAAATTCAGTTGAAAAACTATTAAAAGAAATGGTTTTGAGACTGTTGAAAAATAACGACATGGTTCTTATATAAGAAACTATTAGGAAATTGTTGTGATACTGCTACCAAACAACGGTATGATTTTCTGTTGAGAAATTGTTAAAGTACTGTTGAGAAATTGTTGAGAAACAATAGTAGAAGTGCTCTTGAAAAATATTGATCTGATTTTCAGTTAAGCCATTGTTGTGAAATTCAGTTGAGAAATGGTTTTTTTGAGATATGCTTTTCTGTTGAGAAGTTGTTGGGGAACTGTTGAGAAATTGTTAAGAGAAAAAATGTGTCATTAACTAGAATACCGTTGAGAAAAAAATTGTGGCTTCTTATTGTTGAGACGCAGTTGAGAAATTGTTGAGAAATTGTTGAGAAACTGTTGAGAAAGTGTTGAGAAATTATTGAGAAACTGTTGAATTATAGTTGAGCAACAATATTTTGAGATTTTCGTGATTAGTTCGCATCTTTAACTAGATATGGAATCTATATATTCATTCTGTGCTCCATCGTCATGCTGCTACCTCGGCTGTAGCGCCAACATGGTCGTCATAATATGCCTCTGGCCGTTGTTCTGGCTGTTGCCGATCTTCTTGCTATTGTTATTGCTGTTGTTGTTGGGCTTACATATCTTGTAGTTGTCGTTTGTTCAATTTCACTGTGAATTTTAATAAACGAATGTCAATATTTACATAACATAAAAGAAGCGAACCAACGCAAGAAAACGAAATGCAAACATGCCAACACACCGCCCTGCCACCACTACAAACAAAGCAGCAAGACAGCGTTACAACTATAAACTTCTATACATACATATATGTATGTATGTATATAGCAAATATACATACCGGGGTCACACTCCAACGGCTCGGCTTAAGCTCGCTAAAGACTAAGCAGGATATGCACAAAAAAATTAATGGTTTACAAATATATGCTTAATACATATTTACACATAGTTATTTAAAGTAAATACCACAGAAATATTTAATGTTGATCTAACCTCAAATCTGTGTGTCTCTGGCAACTTTCTCCAGAGATTTGCACAACTTTATGGGTTTGCACCTGAAAATAGTTGCCTTAGTATTGCCGTTATATATTCACGCTTTCTTTCATATCTTCGCCTTACAATCGCTAATTCATTTGTCAACACGACATCCTTAAAACAACAAAAACACTCATCCACACTGCTACAATTTTACTGCGGGTTATATAAGCGCTCGCGCTATTTTATTACGGAAACTCGTAAAACATGGCGACACGGACACCTGCACAAATATATGCACATAAATTTGCATTACATTTCGTTGCAATAATTTAATTACAATGAAATCTTGAAGTCAACAAGCAAATGCACTTTTCATCAAAAAAGCAATAATAATGATACAAAACCAAAACAACAACAGCAATAAACTATTAAAGTGCAACAACAACAACAATGAAGTTTAAAAAAACAAAATACGTTAGCTACGGTGGTGCCAAAGCTATAATACCCTTCACAAATAAATTTTTTTTCATACAAAAATGGTCAGTTTACATGGCAGCTACATGTTATAGTAGGCCGATCTGAACAATTTCTTACTAGAATGTACAGTTGTCTTAGGTTATCTTCCACGCCAAATTTCTTGAAGATATCTTGTCAAATAAAAAAGTTTCCCATACAAGAACTTGGTTTTGATCGATCAATTTGTATGGCAGCTATATGCTAAAGTGGGCCGATCTGAACAATTTCTTCGGAGTTTGTGCCGTTGCTTTGTATAATAATATGTAGTAAATTTCGTGAAGATATCTCGTCAAATGAAAAATTTTTTCATACAATAACTTCTTTTGGATGAGACAGTTTGTATGGCATCTATATGCTATAGCGGCCCGTTATCTGTCATTCCGACAAATGATTACCTTTTTAAGGAGTAAAGAATGTGTCCAAAATTTCAAATCGATATCTTCAAAACTGACGGACTAGTTCGCGTATATACAGACGCCGCTCTATACAGGGTATAAAAAGGCAGCAAAAATGAGCGGATATGCAAATTTACACAATATGTGAAGGTGTGAGTGTATGTGTAAATAACAATAGTAACAAAGAGATAACCTCAAGTGCATCTTGTAGCCCACGCCACAGTGGAGTGACAGTGTGTGCAATAAATGGTATACACAACTAGCAAGTATACATACAGGTATACATACATACATATTTATGTACAATATAAAAAGAAATTACATACATACATGTATGTATGTCGATATGGTGCTATTTTTAATCGCTTAAATATTTTTATAGACAAACATTTATATTTATATGGTCCAGTATGGTGCCTCACAATTTAATCTTAATTGCAAATCCGTGCACACAGATAAGCAGTTGCAATATTAATATTAATTATAGCAAACAAAAATGCATTGTACAATAATAAACTTAGTCTGTATTTACAACAAGCATACATATTTACATATAATATTTTCATGTAAAGTAACGCTATGCCGTTGGTACAACTTAAAATACAACCTTTCATACGGACAAATTAAACAGCCACTCACGTCATCAAAATAATTAACCGGAACATGATAGCCGGCTGCGGTGTTGCGAATATCTTCAAGCCGAAGTCCAACAAATTAGTTAGACACTTCATTTGAACTAATTTTTACTTGTACTTCTGCTTTTTGAAACATTTTCTTTGAAATTTCTAAAAATAGAACTTTCCAAGCTTACAACTTGCGGGCAATACGACCCAAAGTGATCATCAAACAGTAATGAAGTTTTATAATAACTTATATTAGGAAAACCAGGTTGAGTTTCTCGAACAATCTTATTGTGAACAAGCACCTGAGAGCAGTGAGAAGACAACGCGCAAATAAATGACTTCGAAAACCAATTCAGTTCGTTATTCCAATGCCTGGCATAAGTAGTACTTCTCCTAAAGGGTCCTAAAAGACCTATATGGAAGCTTCCAGTGACAAATCCATCTAATTATTATTACTAAAAAGGAACCGTTCGAATACTAGGAAGTAAAAAGTGATTTTTTAAGCTTAGTTCTGATATTTGGGCAAAAATATGGTCTTCTTGTTAATCAAAAATTTGAAATACGCTCAAATTTCCACAATTTGCCCAGTTTTTATTAATTACTTTACACAACTTTTTTGGATATTACTACAAAAACCTCAAGGAATGAGTTTTTTCAATATATTTTTGAATCCTATTTCAGTAACTAACCTTAAAACTTCTATTACAATTCTAAAATATTAGCATCAAATTGTAGCTCCAAGCTGGTGTCTATTTAGTGATGTGATGCTTTGTAAAGTGCAAACTCAAAAATAAGTTTAATCAGTGTATAAGTTACTGAGAAACTTAACCCTTTTTATAAAAAAAATGGTCTCGATGAATAATTTTACTTCAAATCTTTGTATAAATATTTATAAAAATTAAGTTAGTAAATACACAAATAATTGCCCCAATTGTTTTTGTCTGAAAACAGGCCTCCCTTACAAACGTAACCTAAAAATTTCTTCAAAACTACTATACATTTTCTCTAGAAAGGAATACAAGTATATCCTCACATAAAATGCCAAACAACTTATCATCAAAAAAATCGAAAAAAAAATGCTTTATTGTTTACGATTCACTAAAACATATTAGATATGTATATGTAGGTAGCTTCCGCTGTCAGATATAACCAATGTATAACCATTTTATTACCAATATATAACCATTTTATAACCAATGTATAACCATTTTATAACCAATATATAACCATTTTATAAACAATGTATAACCCTTTTATAACCAATATATAACCCTTTTTATAACCAATGTATAACCATTTTTATAACCAAATGTATAACCCCTTTATAACCAAAACTCAATTTTTTTTAATATGAATGGTTTCCATTATATTGTTTTTCCTTCACCTATAAACTTAAGAAAAACGGTGTTACGTTATTTACCATTTTAGGTGACGTTATGAATATTTGAGACTATAATTATTTTTCAATAAATATTTCAATAAACCACCATATGTGACCTGGTCTACGGAAAGGAGGCTTAGGTGTCAAAAAATCAATTTTCACTTTTTAGTTGATGCGGATGGAAGATGAGATGTTTATATTTAACAGCTGTTTCCCAGAAAACGCACGTTAGCTCCCTTTTCGTAGACCAGGTCACATATATTCATTTTAGGTATATATTTTGAAGCAGTAGTGTTCAAAACATGATCAAAATAGAGAGCTAACCTCAACATTTTTGAAAATATGAAAAGCCAACTCGGAAGCTCAACGTAGTGTACTTTTATCTTCAAATATGATTTTTAAATTTTTTCAGTTAAAGAAATACCAAAATTCTTTTACCTACTGTATATAGAATTCTCACATACAACCAAATATTTTTGCATAAATGAGGCTTTTGCTTATAATGGAACTTTATTATTAACAAGTGCATATACAAACACATATATGTACCAAAAGCTTGCATATAATTAATTACTGCACAATAAAAAATAAAAAAATGTTTCGAAAAAAAATCTAAAAGCTTCAAGTACACTCGAGCAAGAGCAACTTGTTTACAATCACACTTATTCCAATTGTAAATGTAACTTCGAAAAAAATGGTCCTTAAGCACCCTATACACATATTTTTACAAGTGTGAGTGTATGTGTGAGTAAGATTATTAAATATAGTGCATATATGTATATAACTGTGTTGCATTGATTTTACAAGCTTATGCGCAAACATACAAATATTTACTCGCATTTATCTTGTTTAATATTATTACAACTGATTGTGGCGGAGCCAGTTTCCACGAGACTGCAATCAATTCAGCGAACATACACACAGTCCTATTTACATATTTACATATTATATTTATTGTATTGTACATAGATCGGCAATTAAATGTTATGACACCGCAAAGATGCCGTGTTTTGCATATTTACCATATTCATGTATGTTGCTAATAATTGCGGTTCACATCCGCTTTAACGTGCAAATAAGAGGTGTATGCTTGTGTGTGTGAGTATGGAGTGTCTACATGAGTGTATGTATGCATGTAATCATAATCGTTAGAATATAAGTATGAAGTAAGCGAAAACTTCACACGCTTACAGTTCCGGCAAATTGAATTAATTTTATGTGGTGTTATTAAAATCGAATTGATATATGTACATACATATGTGATTAGTGTTGTTGTTGTTTGTAAAATTATGTATTACCGCAATTTTCGTAATTAACATCTAATCATATATTAAATTCTTATGTGAAACGGGTCCAATAAACTCACTTATTCAAAGTCTTCAAAAATGTTTGGTTTCAAAGAACCTTCGCGCAAGTTCTTGTATGGAAAATTTTTTTATTTGGCAAGACATCTTCATGACATTTTTAAAATAAATAATTGTTCTAGGAAAGGGTACAATATGCGTGTATATTGTGCAGATCAGCTCACTATAGCTTATAGCTGTCATACAAACTGCGCGTTCTATATCAAGTCCTTGTAAGGAAAACTTTTTTATTTGATGAGATATTATCACGAAATTCTTAATGTGTTATTGTCCAACCTAACGGTACAATCCCCAAACATAAAGTTAAAATCGGAACACTACAACATATAGCTGCCATACAAACTGACCGATAAAAATCAAGTTCTTGTATGAAAACTTTTTTATTTGATGAGATATCTTCCCGAGATCCGGCATAAATTGTTGTCCAAAACAATGTTACAATATCCGATTACAATGCCCAGATCGGAACACTCTAGCATATAGCTGCCATACAAAATGATCGCTCCAAATCAAGATAAACGTATTTTTTATACGCTTTTCTGCCTTAAAAAATGCACCAGTGAAGGGTTTTATAGCTTTAAAGTAGCCGAAGTTAACGTTTTTTAAGTTTTTTCCTTTTTTTGATACCGTTATCAAGAATATCCGCAGCATACAGGCCACTAAAAATTAAAACCACTATCAAACAACCTCTTCTTCTATGCAAGGAATACTCTCAGGCGTCAGAGCATTTTTGCCACAAAATTATTTGAATCCACTAGCTACCGAGTGTTCGCCACGCACTCGTCAGCGACAACCTTCATAATGCCATAAAGTCATATTTTGAAAATATTATTACTATTTGCGGCCTTATTTCAGCTTATTTAATACAATTAAGTGCGGTGTGCATGTTGTTGTTGCAATAATTAATTAGCAACCGTTGTTAATATAATTGGCAAATGCATTTGCACACACATGCATATACTTGTATATACGGGTATCTCCGCATTATTTACGGTCTGACTCATTCTTAAACCGTTTCTTGAACACTCAATAACTTCAAAACAACTCGTAATTGAATTGTATTATTGTATTCATTAGTGTCAAAACAACACGCAGCAAGCTTATAATTACGGTTAATTAAATTATAAACTCATTTAATATAATCAACTTTTTCTGCATATAATTTGAAATAAAATAATATAATTGGCTTCATAAATGTATTATTTAATATATTCTGTGTGTTAGGTAGGCCATGAGCTAATCGATTTTTACGGAAATAGCAAGTATATTCATACCTATAACGTAACTATAGTTTCATAACGGAATTTCCAACTGATTGGGTAATAACTGAGGGCCTTTGCGTTTTGTTGATATGAATTTAAATTTTGCTTATTATTCTGTCCACTTTGCAGCATTACTGAGATAAGTTTTAAGATTGATGTATCCAAATATAACTTTGTCTAAGTCACCATTAAAAATTTTACCATTTGAATAGACATTGGGAGTATTGGTTACTTCAATAACGGACGCCTTCGATTGCCCATTTCTCTGCGCGCTGCTCTCTTGTGAAAACATTCACATGTGAAAGCCACAATAAAGCGTCGACTTGAATTCGTTACAACAGGTTGTTCGTAATATAACAGTTTTCCAGTCATGATTAGGGTTTTGCGTACCTTTTCCATACATGCAAATATCACTTCATCTTTATTCTCAGGCTCCTTACCAAAAATTTTCGAATAATTATGCGTGAAGCTTGAAGGTTGCCAAATGCCCAGATATCGTGAGATTACCATACATTGTAAATAAAACGCAAAATATTTAATTACTCATCAATATTTTTTGTGTCGCCTGCAAAGACCACACCAGATTTAATACACTTATGCGAACGATTTTGCCAGTCCTCGAAACACTTTTTGGCTCGATGCGATGGTGCATTATCATCCTGTAAATCCATGAATTGTTGTTCCGCAATTACGGTCATTTTCGAGGGATGTTCTCACGCAAAAGCATCAATACGGCTAAATAATCCTCCTCATTGACCTCATTTCAATTTCAATTTCCATAACAAATTCATGATGCACCAAACCACAAATATCGAAAAAAACAATTAGCATCACCTTGATTTTTGAGCGGCTTTGGCGTGCTTTTTTTTTTATTTCAGCTCGTTTTTTCCCTCCATTCCGATCATTGTTGACTTGATGGTCACTCATCGGCAGTTATAATGCTCTCCATGAATGTGGGATCAGAACTCGCATGATCACGCATGTTCAAAGAGACCTGTTTACGATACTTGTTTTGAAAAAAAATCAGCTTTATCGAAACGAGTCGAACAAGAACGCGTTTCGTACCCAAAATATTCACCAAAATCATACGAACGGACTCGTGAGAGATGTGTGACTCTCTTCTAACACTTGTCTGATGATTTTCAAACACCACATCCTACAGTTTTTAACATTTCCATCAGTTGAAAAAGTCGATGTCTTCTACAATCTCTCTCTTGAAGGCATTGTACCACTCGTTGGCTTGTGTTTTTGATAAAACTGAATCACCGTAAACCTAAGCACCTAAGCAAAACATATTTATTTTTAGGTATAATTTGCTAAAGGGATTTAAATTACAATTTCTTGGTACTTTTTTGTCACAATCTGCAGTCTGTAAAGTAAGAGCGTGGTCGGGATAATTTATAAAAAAAATGATCTCCAGATCCGACGAAATTCGTCAGACAACTGCTTCAAAGTGTATGTGCGTATTCCACGAAGCTTCTATTTAATATATGCCCACACATTTTCAATAGGGTTTGCATCGGACGATTGCTTCGGGTAATCCAATGTAACGATGCGAGATTGAGTTTTTCACTGGGTACAAAGCTTGCTGCGGTGTTTAGCACCGTTGTCCTCCAACAGAAACCAATCTTCATTTTTTCTGATGAACCATCGTTTGGCAGATAGCAGTAAAGCCTTTTTGTAGATTTTTACCATTTTCCCTTGTCCCCATTTGTCCTTGGCGCAGTGTTAAAGCAGGATTCCGCGAAAACAGATTCACTATCCTTCTTTCATCTTTTTTGTTCACTTTTCCTATCGAACCCCGTTCTGGTAAATCATCGACATTTTTAGCCACTTTATATCGCTGCATCCACTTCTGTACAAATGCCTCGACTTTCTCATATATTTAGCAGCCGCTGATTGCGACATTTTGTGACCTTTCGGGTGGATGCAAAGGAACACAGCCTCGCAGCGCGACGCGTACTTAGCGCTCATGGCGTTTAACGTGATTCCTGTCGGTAAAGTCGACCACGCTCTTACGTGACAGACTGTACTAGACGACATTTTGGCGTAAAGTTGCACCACACATTCTGCCAATTAACTTGGACCATTGTTAAAGTTTGTTCGATTCGTTACTCTGCAATGCATATTGAAGCGAAGACAGCTATTATATTACAAGATTGCTATGCATTCTTTATTGAACCACTTTTTCTTATCGCATATCTCAACATATTGGTTGCTACTGTTAGTAACAACTCTTAGTCAATAAATATAATAAAAATATTATCATTGTTTACAAAGAATTTTCTAACTAAAATTTCCTTACTAATTTATGTATTACGCATTACTTCTCATTGAATATAATTTATTTTCCATTTCTCTTTTGTTTTATTAAATTTATGCGCTTATTACAAAACGATCGCCTGCCGAGTTCCAGCAAAAGTGTTTCTTTAATTGTTTTAATTAACGTTAAAATTTAAAATCTGCCACAGCAGTTATTATTTAGTGCTGAGAATCCCAACCAGTGTGTGTGTGTATGTATGTGTGCGCTTCACCGCTTTGTTGGAGAAGCAGCAGCTATCGCCGCCGATATAATTGCAATTAGACGCACTTACTTATAGAAACGTTAACAGATTTTACGAGGCACTTGGATTTTCCTCAATGCATTTATGAGCTGTGAAACAAGCGCACACATGCACACATACATACATACACAAAAAAGAAGTGATGCAGCAGGGGCGCACAATTGCCGCCGGGTTGCAGCAGTGAAGCTGTGAATGGAGTTAAAGACAAGGTGCTGCAATACAAATGCATTTTCCAATTGTTAATTAGAAGCTGGCGGACGGACAATTTTTGAATGTGCGCTTTGTGTGTATATTTCAACTGTTCACCTGTTTGTGTGTGTGTTTGTGTTGAATTTCATTGCATTGTTGTGTGTGTGTGTTTGATTGGTTGGTCTATGTGTGCCTTTTTGCTTTGCCGCCAAACTTATGGTGCATTGATAATTTTATGTGGAAATATGGAGCCATAAAAGTGTGATAGTAAAATGCGCGCCGGCCGACTGCAAGGCAGACGGACATTTGTATGTTTTTGTTATTGTTGTTAATTTTTTGTCTATGCACTTGCCACTTGCTGACTGTTGCTTGCCGTGTGTGTGTGGGAAATTGTAAAGCGAATGTGATTTCAACTGCCGCAAGTCGCGGCGCTGCTTTTACTTTCGTGCGGCGTGTTGCACGTTTAGCGGCAGCTGCGTTTGGGCTTGTTGCTGCACGTTTGGTTTTAAGTGACTGCGGCGCTGCGCAGCGCTACTCGAAGCTATTAAAAAATTGCCTCGTAATTTAGAGTGCAATTAAGTGGAAATTACGCTCAATAAAAGCTGCAGGCCAAATAGCCAACATGCCGTTTTAATGGGCCAACAAGCGCCTCTTAAGTGAATTACAAGTCTACCAACTACGGATAAGATGCTACTCTTCTGCAGGCATGCAGCCATTCTTTCTAGCTAGCAATTGCTAGTAGCTTTAAGTGTTTGCTAACAATTTTTATTAGCCATTTCGGACACTACTTTGTTGCTGTGCTGTGTTCTGTAGAGTGGCCAGCGCCTGGTGTGGTGCGTAATAAAATTTGTGGTGAGCTGAGGTGTGTGGCGGTATGGTGAGGTGTATTCGCCACAGCTGATTGCTTGAGAAATTGCGAATTCAAAACAATAATTACATTTAATTGCCGACATTTAAAATGGTTTATTAGCGACGAAGTGAGTAAGCGATTAAAAAGGAAAAGCAGATTGCGAAAATGCCAACAGGAAAAGTGAAAAAAATGCAAATATGCGTAGAACAAAGCGCTGCTAGCGCAAAGGGGCGGAGTTCTACGCATGCGCGACAAGCAAACTGCCACATTAGAACAACAAATCATATACAACATGTAAGTGCTGCCGCCAACAACAGCGTACAGCGCAACATCGCAACACCGCTCCGGCCGCACACCGCTCGTAAACGTGTTGGGCAATTAAATTTCGCATAACACATAAAAAACTGATTGCACTTGCAACGCCAGTTAATTTTCTTAGCACTTACTGCATGGTATGTATGTACTGGCGGCTTGCAACATGCAACCCGCAACGTGCAACATTCAATATGCGCACTGTCTTTGATTTACGCCACGCAGATGCTATCGGAAAGTATCAATTAAGTGCAAATAAAATTTCAAAGCGGCGGCAATAACACGCACACACACTTATGCATATGCATATATAGTTGAGTACAAGTGTGTGAAAATAAATATGGTATAAGTAACAAGAAGAAACTTTAACTTGGATTGCAATGAAGCTAAAATACCCTTCACAAATAAAAAACTTTTCATATAAGAATTTGATTTTGATGGGTCATTTTGTATGGCAGCTATATGCTATAGTGAACCGATTTGAACAATTTTTTCGGAAATTACATTGTAGCCTTAGAAAATAATCTATACCAAATTTCGTGAATATATCTTGTTAAATGTGAAACTTTTCCATACAAGAACTTGATTTCGATCGTTCCGTTTGTATGGCAGCTATATGCTATAGTTGGCCGATCTGAACAATTTTTTCGTGAATTGTATCGTTGCTTTGGATAATAATCTGTACTAAATTTCGTGAGGATAGTGTTTCAAATAAAAAAGTTTTCTATATAAAGACTTGATTTTGATTGATCAATTTGTATGGCAGCTATACGCTATAGTTATCCGATCTGAATTATTTTTCAGGAGCTTGTACCGTTTCTTTAGTGAATTATATATAACAAATTTCATGAAGATAACTCGTCAAATAAACAAGTTTCTATATAAAGACTACATTTTTGGTGATCAATTTGTATGGCAGCTATACGCTATAGTAATCCGATCTAAACAATTTGTTCAGAGTTTTTTACTGTTTCTTTAGAAAATAATCTATATTAAATTTCGTGAAGATATCTCGTCAAATAAAAAAGTTTTCTATGTAAAGACTTGATTTCTATCAATCAGTTTGTATGGCAGCTATATGCCATAATTATCCGATAATGGCGATTCCAACAAGTAAGTACCTTCATAAGTAGAAAAGGACGTGTGCAAAATTTCATATGGATATCCCAAAACCTGAGGGACTACTCCGCCTATATAAAGTCAGATACAAATGGGCATGGCTTCGCACCAAATTTAATATACCCTGTTCAGGGTATGAAAATGGCATACCATTACCATTTTTCGCAAGAGTAAGAAACAGCAATTACAACAAAACATATGAAATAATACGCGCAATACTTAAATATGTTGTGGTATATCTATAAAATTTATATATAGTAAGTGCGTATGCATGTATTTGTGTGCACACGTGCAAACACCAAATTGACCTGCCACACATAAATAACGATAATTTGCTCGTAATTGCATACAATTTATTATTATTGGCGAAATTGTATTCGTTCATTTTACTCATAATAAAGGAAATGAGCCAAATACGTGACCTCATGGACAGACAAAACTTATGCTAGTGTGAGCAAAAATGTGGCGAGTGCGTTTGTGGCAACTTTAATGTGCCGCGGTGAAATAAAGCTAAGATAACTAGTATTAAAAGTGAGGCGAAGCAGCCAATCGACTATATTTTTCTGGGGATATTTTTACATGACAATGCTTTAAGGAGTTTTATGGGGTTCATCGGGTAAAAAACTGCATTTTTTCAACAATTTTTTTCTCATATAATAAGAGAAATATTTTATTCGAATTTTTTATTGTTACAAACAAACAACTATTAACAAAGAAATTCTGAAATTTTTGGAAAAAAATATTTTAAACTCGGCCATTGCGACGCCATTTCCGGTGACCCTTCGGAAAAAAGATGCGCCCGCGTTGGCAGGATAACTCCTTACAACATCATTTTAAGTTAAAAAATTCGTGGTTTAGTTAAAACCTTAACTTAGAACTTGGACGAAGGAAAAAAAAGAAAATTTTATTTGAAAAAATGAAAATTGGATTTTTGGCAAACATTATTACAAAAAAATTAAAATTTGAGCGAAAATGTCGCGACATTTTTTTAATCCAAATCGAAAAAATCTTTCGTTCAAGTCTTTAAGAATTCTATTTCAAAATTCCATGTAAAATTCCATGAAGATCGGCTGAGTAGTTCGAAAAACACGCGTTTAAAGACGACGCACTTAGCCTGGCTAGCCTCGAACGCACTGGCTGTATCTCCGAAACTATTACTCGGATCAACTTGAAAATTTAGGACAATATTCTAGCGGTGTTGTAGAATTTAATAAGATTAGATAAAAACTCGAGTTTTTGAAACTAGGAAACCCATGTAACACCTTAAACACGTTATTCGAAGATTTTTCACAAACACTAAACTTTAAACTCGAGTTTGCGAGACAATCTCAAAGCACTACATTGGATTAAAATCGTACTAAAATATGTCTAAATGTTGTGGTGTTGAGACCAGCGGGAGTTTAAACCAGCTAGAACCTTTTGAACACTCGTAGTCATAGCTGAGCATATTTAACTCAGAATTTAGTGACGATTAACTAAAATATATCAAAGAAAGTATGTAGTTGATGCACAATCAAAGTTTAGAGCTAGAATCAGAAATCAGAGCTAGAACTAACTACAAAGTACGGTGTCTCTTTTTCAGCAAAAGCTTTGCCAGTTATAAGAATTTTTTACCAACAGACTGCATTATTAAGCACATGCCAATAAATGCCAATAATAACCAACAATACAAAGGAAATGCGCAAATTAAAATAAAAATAAATTAAATTCGAGTTTAAATATTATTTAAACCCCTTACTCTCCATGCCATTAAACACTCTTAACCCTCGTGTTTCGCCAGCACGCTAATTAAGAACACGGCAAACTGTGACTGTATTTTTCGTTTTTGCAGCATTTAAATTGGCATACAAAAGAAGCCAACAACACAGCGCTGCATACAAAACTACAATTTAATTTCGCATTTCAATTAGTTTATTGTTCCGTGCTGTCTCTTAAGTTATGCCAACATATTTGCAATTTGCATATTTCACCATGAGCAACAGCAACAGGACAACGCACCAGTGCCAGCCTTCAACTTTGCAGCCTTCACCTAGGCATCCTTCAACTTTTCGTGCGTCGCTGCTTGGTCGATGAGAAAAGTAGCAAGCTCACAAGCAAGCTACGCGCACAGTCCTGCCGTTAATCGAACGATTTTTTAATTAAACACAATAAATTGAATTTTATATACGAAATTATCACACGGCCGAGCGGCAGCCAATCAAGCGCGCCGAGAGTAGGAGGCGATCAATAGAAGGAGAGGCATATAAGGGAAGTAAGAAAACAGTAATATTCGATTTGAGTTGCTGAAAATCTTTTTCAAAAAGCGTATGGAAATAATAGCATATGTACATATATACCAAAAATTGGGCCGATTCTGCGAAGTTACGGAAATTTAGCGTGAAATACCTGTAATATATATATACATATGTATATATAGCATATTAATATCTGTTGAAAATTTAAAAAAGTAATTAAAACGTGTAAAAACAACAGAGTAAACAATAATAACTTTAAGTGACTGAAAGTTATATTGCGCACCCGCGCAGGCGCACAGCCAACCACTCACTTACTGAGTGTATTTATATGTATGTATATACAGCCTTCAATCGCTACAGAAATCCGCGGTTATCCTTGAAATAGTGCAATGGCCGTAGATAGGCAATGCACACGGTCAGCAGATTCCTTTGACGCCCCACAACAATACGAAGCTGGCCGCCGCTTATACGCCTCGACGCAAACGCCCGTCAACGCAAGCAGCAAGGTAAATACGGCGATGGAGGCTTGAGATAAAAATCAACGAATCGTATTCGAGCGGCTGAAACAATTTGCGATTAAAATAAATAACAGCAACAACAACAGAACAACATACAACAAAAAATAAAGAAAATATTGCTCTACATATGTATGTGTGTGTGTGTGTGTGTTTTGGAAGGAGCAGCGCGCAACAATTCGCAACAGATAAAATTGGCAACAAAAGTCTGTGAGTGTATTTGTTTTTGCTGATATACAAACACACACACACATAAGCATTGTATTGTATATCACAATGTGTATAATGCTTTATGCAAACAAAGTAAAGCAACGCGAAAAACGCCGCACCAGGCATACACTGCTCGTACAGCAACAAAACTCGATTAACTCTTGCGCCGCATTAATTTTAATTCGACAGCCGCACCGAAGCGCGACAGGCTGTGCTGAATTGAACCGTGTTGCCGCCGTCGCCGCCGCCGTTTAATATTCTTATAGTTGCCATTGTTTTGTTCGCGCCACATAGCCCGCAGTTGCTGCCATTTTAGCTATAGCGAAACTGATTTTAAATTACCTTTTCTTTTTTATTTATTTTTTGGCCTTTTTATATTTATTATTATTATTTTTTTTCGATTTATTCCATCTTTTTGTTACCGTTCTATCTTTTAATTGCCTGCTTTCTGGCGAAATATTATTTTAATTTTTTTTGGAACTCCAAACCATATGTACATACATACATACACAGCTGAAGGAATGTTAAGAACTTTTTTTTATATTTTGTATACTTCCTGCAATTATCTTATCCGCAGTTTCATATTGTATTGTGCGAATTTCTTCAGAAATAAAGCATTCTGAAACCATTTCGAAAGCAAATCTATAATTAATTTTGGGTTGACCTAGGTATGTATATAAAAATTTTGAAATAAAAAAATAATTTTCAAATCAATTTTTCAATACCAAAAAACTTTGTTGTTAGCAAATGCATAAATAATTTTGGATTAACTTAAGTAACTTTAATACAAACTTTGAAATAAAAAATTCAATTTCAAAATTAATGTTCCAAAACCCAAAGATTTTTTTTCGTTGGAAAATCGATAATTAATTTCGGGCTGTGTACCTAAAAATTTTTAAATTTGTAGATTGAAGAATGGGTTTCAGATAAATTTTTCAATACCAATATTTTTTTTTTGTAAAAAAATCTTTATTTAATTTTTGATTAACGCAGTTAACTTTTATAAAAATTTCGAAATAAGGAAATGAGTTTCAAACAAGTTTTTCAATACCACAATTGTTTTTCGTAAAAAAATCTTCTGTAAAATTTTAAAAAATTTTTAAATAATAAGTTTAGATCGGAAGAG